>NW_025781978.1:0-37325 GCF_021130785.1 Homalodisca vitripennis | reverse complement strand
TTTTTTAAATAAATACGATGTAATGCTATACTAAAAATACGATCGTGTAATTTTCCACTATTGTTTTAATAATATAAATGATTTTCTTTATAATATTACTTAATTTAAATTATTATTGAGAAGACCAATTATTTATAATGTGTTCATAACTACGGTGAACTGATTGTAATAATAAATAGTGTATTTCTCTCTTCACTGATAGATACATTTTTTCTGCGGACAGTAATTGGAGTGTAGATAAGATTATTTAATGCTGTCTTGTCAGATTTAGTTAGCTGCCCCTTTTTTTATCTACACCAAACTGCCGCTTTATAAATGGACCGGATTATATTTTTGTATAAACATTTAAATTCAGTTTTAGATAGTAAGAAGAGTGTACAATGAGGACTTTCAGTATAAAATAATAAATCCATGAGCCTTATTTATTATATGGTTTCTTTCTGCAAATTACTACTCTTATATATAAATCATAACAAAAATAAAATTAAAATAATATTAAAATTACTTTTCTATATAACATTCTTGCAGCATATCTGCAAGGTTAAAAATCTCCTTCTTAAACCTACGCCTAACACCTTCAACTATTGCTGCTTTACTCAACTTATGCGAAAAGACACACCGTTTCACTTTTTCTCGGCTAGTTCTAAACGACAACCTTTTGGTAGGTGGATTGTCACTTTCTTTGAGTTTTCAGATATGTCTGCTATCACCTAAAATTATTATTATATTAACACAACATGTGCGTCGGAAATACTTGTATTTTATTAGCGCTGCATATTTCCTTATTGCTTGCCTATTTTTTATTAGACTTGCATAATTCAAGTAAGTTTTCTCCCTCAGGGGGCAGGTGGTTTCTTCCCTTTATTACAGTTAACCTTTAGTACATTTTGGTGATAGTAAGTTCAAGGCAGGGTTTTCGTACAATGGGATAAATCATATTCCTCCAGGATTTAATCAGATAACACTCATAGTTTTGAAACTTGATGAGGGTTTACAGGATACGTGGTCGGGCGTACTCCTAAGTTGTAAATGAAATAATATTAAACAATTTTTGTCACATTTTATTGATTTACCAGTGATTATTTTATAAAAGAGAAAAAGTAAATAATGTTTACTTTGAACTCTTTTTCTGTTACCCGCCTACATCAGAGAAAAAAACACACATCCGAATTAATTATAAGTCATTTCTTCCAAGAAAAATATATCAGTTATCTTCTGGCGTCTTCTTCGCATTCCAAGAGAATTTAGATCTTTCCCATTTTGAAATACTCGAGAATAGTCTTCATTATTGGTACCGTTGATAAATGTGTCATAACTCCTCTTTAAATTGCCTTTCATTGGGTGTGTCATCAGGTAAACTGTTGTTTTTAACCATACTTAATCAAACATAATATAATTTTTGTCCTTGATTTAGTCACATTATGTATAAATAATGGCTTCCTTTTTTCGAACTCTAACGTGAGATAGTAATAGACTCCTTACTCTCTATAAGAAACTTCCCTTCGGTGTTCCCTTCTTCAGATATAATCAACTATTTTAGTTATAGTTTCTAACTATGTGCATAATAATGGAAGTTAAACAGTTTTTTTTAATTCGCTGAACCGAATTTTCTAGAAAGCGACTCTCAATTTCGATTCTAAGTAATTAATTGATATCTCCTCTACAGTCCACATGAGATGTACAGGGTGAGTCAGGTCAGGTGCCGTAATTGTATACGAGGTTGGATTACAACAGTGGATTACAAACTAGGTATTGCGTAAAAGTGATCCCTGAAGTTGCATGTAACATTTAAAATGTATCAATCATTACATTCTCAAGATGTCCTGCGGAGCTGATAGACGGAAACACAATTTTGCGGAACAAAAATCGACACAAAACTTAATTCAAACCAAATGCCATGGTTGGACATGCACCACGACAGAAACGCTTGTCTGTGTATAAATGGAACTACAGGCAAATTTATAGTATACTGATGAAGTTCTTGATGGGATATCTTTCCAACATGTATATATGCATATTTATTCATTTAATTGAGTTTCATTTCACTATTAAAAATAATACCGGTTCTGGTGAGGTTATAGAGTGTGCCACAACGCAAGAGTGCTCTGAAATCCAGTCACCAAATGTTAACGTTGGATTTCCACTCTATTATTTTTAGTTTGAGTCTATGAATAATTATGTTATATGTCAAAATCTCATTTCATTGTACTAAGTTTGTTTACAAAATTATTTACTTGGCTATTTTTCTTCTCATTTGCAATCATAGTTGCTAATAATTCCAATTTGAAATCATTTGCTAGCGCTCAGTCAAAACCATTTAGGTGTCAAAATGTTAATAAGATATAATAGGCTGTTTTGAGTTGGCAAAACTATTTTTGAAAAAAAATCTTTAAAATATTTATGGTAACGTAACATTTTTAAACAATGCGCCACGAGTCACCAGTCTATATTTGAAAATTCTGACATTCAAAACCTGGGAAATCAAGTTTTGGCAAAACTTGTTCCTTAAATTTGCTGAAAATATTTGTAAATAATACGACTAGTTTGTGATTTAGTGAGGTTAAACCTTGTTAAAACAAATAATCGATATAACAAATAACATAACATAGTCATTTCAAATTGTGCTTATCCTACGATATTAATGGTTAGGACCTTTTAAAATTTATGTGGGATTTACCAAACAAGTTTACAATATCTTTTATAACGAAAATATTCAATTAATATCAGTTTTATTTGCGGTTTCCTCTTACACCATGAGTGGCTATAATAATCAATTATTTGAGTAATTAAATGTTCAGTAGTACATACTATACTCCTATCCTAAGAATAAACATTCTATAAAGCAACGAATTTAATTGTGTTCTATTTAAAAAAAACCGTAAGACATTTACTTTCGACTTAATAACTAGTATTATACAAAACGTGTTATTGGCCAGAATGATCAGCGATATGGTTTGAAATACATGTACTTTATGAGAATATTTAATTCAATAAATACGAAAGAAAAAATTTTTAAAATCCAACAATTGAGTGAAGTCTATAAACATAAATCTCCCCTCCCACCTAAGATTACCCATACAAAAACTTACATATCCTAAGGACCGGTGCATTATTCATTCTCTATGGCCTGGTTATAAATACAAGAGGTTGATTGATCTTATTTCCTATTGGGAATCATCGTAATAAATCATTGGCGTAAACTGTAGTTCAAGTATAGTGTAGGGTTCTGAAAACACAAAACAGGAAATATTACGGTTTCAGTTCTGCGTCACGTCCCGAAGTTATCCGCTTGACCGCATTGGAAGTTAAACCAATAACGAACAAACGACTTCAAGTTTTACTTTTATTTTCCTTTCGTTATTTATTGAGCTGAAGTTTGTAGTGTATGGTAGGTTCCCTCGGCCATCGTTCGTAACTAACTAACTTTCTTATCTGATCTCGATCTCAAATTAAAAAGTCAGTACAATATCGATACGTCTCTATAATATAATTGAGCTATAGAAAATTGGTATTGAAAACTCCATGTAACATTTGCCACTTACATAATATCGGAAAATTGTTGTTGAGGCAAATGTTGTGTTTATTAATTCCATGTAAGTGCGTTTCCCCTTCCGAATACCTCTTTTATAATAAAACATTATAAACAAATGCTTATTTGAGCTATGCAATTTCTATCTTTCTTAACAGATAATTATTTCAAATTGTTTATGCACTTTAAAAATGGAATGAATATGATACACGACACAATTTTAACCCTACAGTTACTAATATAAACAATTTATCACTCAGTCCTTGTATGTAAGAAATAAAATCGAGATCAGCGAAATGAAAAGGTTTTCTACCGCAGAAGTGGAGTGATGAATATACATACATTTGAGAGATGGAAAGGTCCAACATCAAACATACAGCGGAATGTAAAGAAGGAAAATCGACATTGAGGACGAAGTTCTAGTTTATACCGGATAAGCCTACATCAGGCGGTTGTGAATAGTTTATTACGAAACTCTACTTTTTCCTCAGCCTTTCGTGTTGTGTTTAAAAGATTTCATATTTAAAGTATAACCTAACCATATGAACATAACTTCTTGAAAAAAAGAACTGCACTCTAATTTATGTAAAGTTGCATCATACTTTTATGCAGTATGAAGGTTAGACATTGCCTCAGACTGTAAGCGAATCTTAAATAAACCAGATAAATACATGATTGTATACGTTACACAAGAGATCTCAGGCTATAACTTGAAGCTTGGAGAAAGTGAGGGGTCAGGTAGTAAATAGTTGAATGGTAACTATTAAATTTACGTGGTTCGGAATCATCTCGTCTGTATGAGGTGTTTATTTTATGTTAACCAAAAAATGAAAGAAATGATGAAAACAAATTTTATTCAAACATAACAACAAAGGATGGAGCAAATACTTAATACCATCTTACTTCTTCTCTTTAAAAATTCGAACCTGAATGTGTTGATTTGGTGGTATCTCATGTGACTTAGATATTTGTTATCTACTGTACTTATACCAGATCCTGGCAGTGTGAACATGTTCGATTCACCGCGTCGGCGCGTCTCATATAACGCTATTGAGTAATCCTATACTTTTGTATTGCATTTTCTTACATGGTAATGTGGTATTTGCTCTGGAGCGAAAATGTTATATCATGCAGTGTATTTTATGGTTATGCTTTTCAAAATGTATTTTGATCAAAGATAAGATGGTTCATAATTATCAGCGGAACGATACTAGGAATAACTGTTATTACGAAAATCAAGACAACTTTGACACAGCTTATAAAAAGTAAGGAATTAATTTCCTAAAATACTCAAAAACACATTGCTAATTTGGGATATCACAGCTTTTCTAAAGCACTCCTCGGGTCCAGTTATATAATCTGCAGAGTTTATGTCGTGTGTGTTACGTCGAGGATTTTTCGTTTGTGTTTTTCTGACTTTTTATATGGTCTTTGGTGATTATAACTCTAATTTTCAAATACAAAATTTCAGGGCAGGACCCCTGAAGTATACGCTAGATTATATTTCCTGAAACACAATGTTACAGAAATTGCAGGACAACACTGCGTCAAATACCCTTATTACTACTACCCTACCACAATTTTTGCAAAAAATCCGTTTCTTGCGACGAATGGAGTTCTAATTTTGTGTACGGTATTATGTGTATTGTTGTGACTTTAACATAACAGAATTCATGGATTTATATTTCTGACTTTATAACATGACCTTATTAAAGGACGAAAAGTTGAAAAAAGACAATACAAGGAACAGTAGAGCCGTTAGTTGATTTTCAAGCTAAACAGGAGTACTTCACACACCGTGTCTCGTAACAGCCTTCATTGAAGTTGCATGTATTACTTAAAGTCCATAAATCATTTCATTAGGCTCAATGTGTTACTCAGTCACGTATTGAAACGTCATATGATTGTACTCAGGTTGTTTACAACTTATTTATTCTGCAATTATTTCGTCCGTCAACCGTGGTTGCCCGTAAGGTCAATACAAAACTTTTAGCTAACACTCAGTCAAGTACTATGTAGTAACATAAACCATCATTGATGTTGTTTTATGTCTATGTATAAATGAACATTCATAAAAACTTATGATCTGAACGTCAATACGTTCGTGGGTTACGTGTCAACAGGTAGACAAACAGACAGACAGAAGAAATGAAACTATTCCAAATTCACGAGTGATAGACTTTACTAATGATCAGTCAATTAAGTAAACAGCAAAGATAAAAACGTGTTTAAATCTCACGCACACATTTGGTGTAGTTTCTGAAGGGACGATTAGGCTAATGTAGGGATAAGCCCTCCTCGCCCTGATGTGTAACAGCTTGGCCGTCACGGAACATAAACAAGGCTTTAGTGATGAAACACGTCTATTGTTCTGAGAGAAAGGCGATCATCCATCAGGCTACCAGAAACCCTTTTTAAATTATTGAACATTTAATCCAACTAGTCCACGGTGGATTAATGCAAGGAAGTAAATCCACGATTAATAATTAATAAGGCGATTCAACAAATACAATTATATTACTGTATCAAATACATATATAAACGAACGTTGAAATCGTATTACTAGGAACCCATATAAAAAAAGCCGTTTATATATTAGAGAGCAGTAGTTATGTTAGAAGGGTTGACGCCCTCGCTCCCTTCTTATCGAACCGGTTATATAAGAGTACTCTGGGTAATTCTGTTACATTTGGAAGGTTTTCACTATTCCTTTAAAGTTACTTCTTTTTATTGGCGGACTATAAATTTTATATTTTGCATGTGAAAAAAGTTTCATTTCGCATTACGAAAATGTCAGGAATGTTTATGTTTTCCACATGCTTTCAAAGCAGAATGGCTGCTTACCAAAACGTAAACAAATCGTTATATAAATATCTGATTTGGACTAACATGCCATTTAAGATGTTTTACTGGAACTACCATTTGTCCAAAAAACTAGGCAGGTAGAGAATTGTGACTGTAATCAGCAGTAACGGATCATATTTATTATTATTTGAATTCACAGGTAATAACTATTTGTTTTATTTCTTTTTTAGCTAATAAATATAATGCAGGAAAAACTAATTGCAGTTATTCCAATTTCATCCATAAAACTAAAATAAAAAAAGTGGTGACGAAATCTCTGAAACTAGCTAGCAAAGTAGAATTTGTAATTTACAAAAGGCATAATACAAAAGTAGTGTAAATGACAATTTGAATTTGAAGTGAAGTGAGCAAGGCCAGAAGCGTTGGCTAAATTCGTTAAAAAAATAAATTGTTATTAAATAGAGATAATAATTAAAATTTATAAATATTTATAACTTTAATATTTAGAAGTTAGTGATAATTATATTGTAAAGCATAAATTTTTATAAATATTTGCTACAATAAATATCTATAAAATTAATATAAAACATTTAATATCTGTTTTTTGTTAAAGAATTTAGTGTCTAATTTTTACTTCAAAATATAAAAGTTAACCATTTAGTAATTATAAAACGTTCTTTTTCAATATATTCGTTTTACAGCCCGTTATAGGAACTAGTCACTTCTGTCAGTCGGTATCGTGGACTACATTATTTTCTTTTACTTTTTAATTTTCTATACGCCACATAGTCAAATATGACTTACTTATTGATATTGTTATATTTTATCAAGGATAAAAAAACGTAGCAGGTTTGAAACTTTTGATTTTGGCAGCATTGAAGCTCCATATGTGCAGTAAGACGTGGTTTAAACATGCTTCTTTTGAACAGACTCAAAAAGTAAAAACCAGATATCACAATTCCACACTAAATCTAAGAAAGAAAAGAAGTGAAAGGTAGGTGAAACTGTTTACATAAAATTATCTTTTTTAATAGCAAGATAACCACACATGGAGCTGCAATAAAACTGTATACATTAAAAAACATCCAGTTATAAATATCATTGAGTTATAAAATTTACTGAGGCAACAAAATAACGGATGACAATACTCTTACTGTAAAATGTTCTTTCTTCAGATTCGGTTCCTCGATCGTTGGTGCCTTAAGGAATGTATGCATAAACATTACCTAAACTCAATAGATTTTTAATTTCCTGATTGCCTGATAATACTGTTGCATCTAACTGACATAAAATCTTTTTACCTGCAGTATTCCAATCTACCCCTTGCTATCTTTTTAACAGAAATTTATTAATTAATTTTTAGGAATTTTAGGAAGTCGTTATAAGATTTAAAAAATCGTGGTTTGGATGTATGAGAATTGCAACCCCCAACCCTGATCAGGGGATTTGGGGGTAGGTTCACAATTTTTCAGTGAAAACTTGAATCATGTGGCTGTACCGCAAACTAGATGCCTGGTTACAAATTAACGGCCTGGTTACAAATTTAATTTATAAAAATACCCTAATACTCAGTACATTTGCTAACAATCTATGTGTTTCGATAAATATATGACAGCTATAACCCTCCTTTATTTTAATTTATTGTTATAATTAAGAACAATAATAATTTAAAGCGAACAGTGAAAATTCACTAATAGCAATTAATATTTCGATTAACATAGGTGATATAAAGTGCCATTTGGTAATATTTTTAATAAATGGGGCATGTTTAAAATAACTCTTTGAAATAAATAAATGCTACAGAAAGTTAAATGAGGTATGACTTCAAAATCAGAATCGAGAACTTGGGCTTTTAGGTCCCACAACCGATATTTTATTTTAAAAGCTTGAAAAAAATCTAAGACTCTGTATATATGGAATGATAAAAAAGGTAATATTAGTAAAAGAAAGTGCTCACAAATTCTGAGATTGTGGAGGATCAGCTCATAGTTTTGTTATTTGGAGAACAGACACAGGTATTTTCTTTATTAAAAAGAACAACTACCATAGAAGATAATCTAAAGATATATACAGGATGAACTGTTTATTCTACAGCAAAGAAGAATTTATCGTTTCATCCTGAGTTGAACTTTAGAAAGAGTTAAACAAACAGTGAACTCAATATTGCAGAGCTGAAGAAAACAAACCAATATCGGATAAAACAGATTATTTTTCAATACCTATTACTCGGACTGCTGTTGTTTGCTTTCCCGTATTAAAAATTATATATATTAGTTAATATCTCATTTAATTCAGTAAATAGAAAAATATTAGATATTCTCGTTCAAAATAATATTTTTTTTATGTAAACATAGCCAGATCTATGTGTACTTTTGATATTAGGTTGTTTTGATGCTACATTTATATATATATATATATATATATATATATATATATATATATATATATATATATATATATATATATATATATATATATTGTAGGGAGTGACTAATGAATAGGAATAATGAACTTTCTTAATTTTATTTCTTAGTTACTCAATTCAAGTTTTGGAACGTATATACACTCGTTTAAGGCAATTATAGATTCTGTATGTAAAATGTTTGAGCATTTTTAAATGCTCTCTAAAAATTCATTGTAATCTTACAATTACATGAGGAATTTATAAAACCAACATTTCTGAAGTAAAACTTTACATGAATACGTTTTTTTGTCACTGCTTTAATTTAAAAGTAATAAAGAAAATTTTTTTATAAATCGCTCAATAACGTTCAATACTGACACACATTCATTAGTGTTTTTCAAAGGTTGAAATTAATAATAAAATATTGCCATTATCTTTTATAGTTTAGTATAGGTTTGGAAAAATATGCCAACAAATTTTGTAATAAAGGTGATTTTAACATTGAATAATCAAGATCTTCAAGTAAATTGAACCATAAATATACGTACAAGTTATAGACGTAATAATTATGAAGTGCTATATGACATTACTATGTTGTTAGGTATGTAAATAGTTATATCGTTCATTAAGTTTAATGAAATACAAAGTAGGTTATATTCATAGGTTGAATATTAAATTCAATACCATTTATTACAATATGAATCTTAATATTTAGAATTTTTACCTTAAAATCCCAGGCTATAGCAGTCAATCACTGATAACTGAACACTTTAGATTTTTATAAATGTTCCAGTTAAACAACCATCTCCGGTTGAGGTGTGGTGGTAATTTTTAAACAAAGTGGTCTTCCTCAACTGTGGAGCCAGATTCCCGCAAGGTGTCCCTGAATATACATTTTACTTTTTATATCAGTTATCAAGCCAAGAACCTCTGGTAAATATGAAGATAGTATAGTAAATGATAAAAATAACTGAGTTCCTAGCAATTAGTTTAAAATTATGAATGCCCGTAATGAAGCTGTACGTACTTATCACTTCTTGTAGAACATTTTTAAGTTTATGAATTAATGTCTCGGCTAAAGGACGTCACGGGTTTCATGCCAGCAACATTTTGGTGGTCATCACTATATCGTGCTAAATATCCAGTTTCATAGAGCTAAGATGATGATTACCAAGTTAAAAGAGAAGTGTTATTATTACGAAATTTATTTGGGAATCTGGCTTTGGATACAGGAAGCTTTCAAGGCTATAGGGATATGTTTCTAAAGCTGTGTAATTTTAAAGTCAGTCACCAATGTTATTAGTTTCATCAAATTTTCGAAACATATTACTAAACTGTTCTTTTATTTTATTTACAAACGTAAATATGAGACAATAGTACAAAAAGAAAGAGAGGGAGCATTAATATGAATCCCAATGGTACAGCAATGACCAACTTTAATTCATGTTTCAACTCCACTCCTGAAATGAATGAAACACTTCACAAAATATGACAGCCACCTATCCCATCAACTTAAATTTACCATTTATAGCTGCCTGCGAGAACTCTGAAGTCCTAGAATTGTGTAACATTTAATTACACATATTATTAATAACTATTACTAAGCGATTTTGAATCAATCTAAAATTTAATAGTTGATATTGGTGTAGCTTTTTAATTAATCTTAATAACTTATATAAAGATACGGAAATAGTTGCCCTAAAACATACAAAGCAAAACTATTATCGTTTTTATTTCCTGTCACACTACTAAACATTACTCTTAGCAAGTATTTTAGCGTTTGTGGTTGTTATTTCTATACAGCAACAGATTATTCTTCGGAACAAACCCATTAGTAATCCCCGTAAAATGCTGTTAAATTATTAATCATTGTCATAAGAAACTATTGTAGCGAACGTTATTGTTATTTCCTCCTCAGACTTCTCTCAATAGTGATTTTTGTATTTACTTCACACGACTCTACTAAACATTACACTCAGAAAGTACTGAAGCGAATGTTATTTCTATAAAAATAAAATTTCCAATTTAGACCACACTTATTTGTAATCATCGATTATCCTTCAAGTTGCACTACCGACCATTGATCTCAAGTAAATATTGAGTCATTGTATATAGTAAGTATATACAGTCATTCATCTGCAAGTTGTCCATCCTCCAAAGTTACAAATATATTTTGTAAAAGTAAGGTATAAGCCGGGGGGGGGGAAGTAAATATGCAAGTAATATATTAGCAAAGTGTTTCATTACTATGAGTTGCAAGATATTAAACTCGGTGTAGCTTGTAATATTTGTTACAGCATCTTATCGAAGATGTATATACCTGTCTTAATCTTAGTGCAGATAACGCTTACATTATCTAAGCGATTCATACTCCAACAAAAAGTACGTTACATAAAATTTTAATTATAACTAATAAACTCGAACATTGAAAGTAAAAATCTACAGTATTATGAATTACCTTCAAAACTATAATTATCGTGAAATAATAAAATTATTGTAGTTAATTCGATAGATTATCACATTTTGTATTACAGAAGAAACGATTATGTTGAATTCACAGGTATCAAATACATATTATAATATTACGTATTTTACGCTTTAAAAAATACAGTTCACATAGAGCACAGTATATCATATGGCATACAAAAAAATTTTAAGTGATATAAGTAATATTTCAAATATTATCATTACGGAAAATTATTACGGTTATGTGAGCTAGAAATTACGACAGAAATTGTCATAATGTATTATTGTGTTTAATACAATATTCACTTTTTATAATAAACAACGGAAATGTTATCAATCTTGAAATATTTGTCTATTGTCTATTGTGATTTGAAAATAGACAAAATATTTTGGACTGTAACAAATAAAATATACACTTATACAAAGGACAATGCCTGTCTTGTACCCAACGGTAGTGTTGGAAGATGGATGACCTAAGTCATGACGAGAAGTACACCTTTCTCCTTGTGCTTTCATACATTAGTAAAACAACTTAACACAAAAAAGAACTTATGTTTTAATAAGTGTAGTCTTTATTATTATTTTAGCCTATTATTTGATAAATAGATGCAGTATGTTTCATGAGTTTGGTCACAATTTGTCAGTACTGCTGTCGTATTGTTTATTAAATTAAGTAGACTAAAACGGACCTACACATCAATTAACTTAAGGCAAAGACCAACTGTGACGGACGACTCAGTTTTTGTATGGTTTTTATTGTTCTGAATATTAAGGGTTATCATCAACGCTTGTTGTTCTTTACTTAGGACAAGAAGGTGGCCAAACTCCCATTTGCTCTTAGTACTACAACGATCATAACTCCTACCGGAGTTCAGCGGACCCAGGGCTGGTAAGATTTGGGGTAGCTGCCTTCTCCTGTTGAGATCTCGAGATGTACTATCCCAGTCATGTCAACTTTGAAAGGAGAGGGTAGCTCTGTTTCAGCCAATTCCAGTCAAAGCATTCTAAGGAAGACATACTCCCTCATATTTATGCTTAAACCCTTTTTATTCACTAAGGGAGCCCCAGCAACTCCTACCGACCTGCCCTGCAGTCTTCTAGACCTATAAAATAGTCCTTTGTATCTAATTATCTCAAAAATTATAATTTTTTTGTGCTACTCTTTGAAATCCATTATATTCACATTTTTAATTTAGCAGTTAATATTTTTTTCTGGCAAACACAGTTGCCTAACTTGTTAACATCTGACACCTGCAATTTCACATAGGTAGATAAAAGTTCCTTTTTATCAAAGGTTCTCTAATGTTAAAATTTTAATACCATTTCCACACACTTTTTAGACAAAAACTCACAAATATAATTATCAATTATAAGATTTAATGAAATGTACTTAAAAAATTACAAAATGATAATTTCTATTTAGTTTAATTAACACCATTAAATTTTTATTATGTTACTAGAATCCAGTTTAGTCATTTCAATACTGAGGTTTGATCTAGGTTTATGAGGGGCATAAGTTAGCAAACAAAGCGAACAAAGTAATACGTGAAAATTGAGGATAACAAGGGTCTCTGTAATGTCGTAAAGTACAACCGGAAGTCAGATCACGTCCGGTAGGAACTTCCGGTCACTTCTCAGGACAGCCGAGAAAGTAAAGTTGATATCTGTTGGAATGTAATGTATTGCTTGAGCAACACTACTGTTAAGGGTTCTAAACCTACTGATATAAATGTGAATGTATAGCTGTGAGTGTATAGATATTTGAAACTGGATCATGCAAAAATCTACAATGTTAATTGAATGGTATATTCGTCTGTACTGAACATATTAAAATGTATATATATATATATATATATATATATATATATATATATATATATATGATGCTAACCGTTATTCAGTTCCGATAAACAGTTTTATTCCACCTTAAAGAAAAGCCTAATTTATATCTGGAACAATGCTCTTGTAGGTAGCATGTCAATTGACTGATTACTGATTACGAGTTTTAAACGAGATTTCTCTAGCGAAGAAGAGTGAAACTAGAGAATATAATGGAATAATACTTGACCTGTATTTTAAAGATAAAAAATATATTCATCAATCAGAACGATAATGGACAAACAAAAAATCTGGTTTTATATGTAATAATTTTTGTGTTTGCTAACTTGAACAATAAAGTTTATATATATACAGCAAAAACTAGATAAATATTATCTTATCGAATGTTGTGTTTTGATCGTAATGATCCTGCATGGCAGTTAATCAGCTCACAAACCAATCTTTGATAAAACGAAGCATAATGACAAATGGCAAAGCGGTACAACCGCTGCTTAGACTTTACCGGACAAACACGATTAGGCGATAAATCTCCCTTATCGCACGCTCTTTGCTGGACCGCTTTGAGCAATAGTTTGCCAGATTTATTCCACCTCTTCGAGTGTAACCATGATCATGATACAAATTTATTATCGTAAAACCGTAAACCGGTAGTCTTAAAACAATTCTAAGAGCAGAATTGCGTTAGTGGATACTCTATAGACTGGATCTGTAACACTGTCATATAAACTTGACTTCAAAATATAGATCCCACAGATAACAATTGGTGCTTTCATTGATAGGATGGATTGGATTTCTACGACCTACTGGTATATGTGCCAAAAGCATCTTTGCACTATAAAAACACACGTATTAGTTTTTCTTAACATCTTTTGATAAACTCTTCCTAAGAAAAAATGTTATTGCTAGCAGCGGCTTGTTTTTTCTGTAGGTCAAAATAGTAGGGTAATTTAAGGTTTAATAAACATATGAAATGATATTTCCTTTCAAATTACATTTTATTTCAGGCTTCAAACACTTATAATTGATTTCCCGAAACATAAGTAATAATTATAACATTGTCGGCCAAATATACAGCGTCAGTTAAAAGTATGGTTATACTCTGTTTAATTTTTGATAGACAAAGTTGCAAATATGGAATTCGGGACACCTTTCTAGGAAATACAACTGAACATTTTAGTCTCCGTTAAAAACGTTGCCTATTTATAAATCTTACCTGATATTTTATTAAATTTTACCAAATTCAAAACATGTATCATTAAATCGTAGAGTTTTCAGGTCACCATCGTCTGTTCTTAAAACTGTTGTTATACCTCGTAAGATTTTCAGTTGGTGGTTGCATATTATTTAAATAATATGCGACATTGCATTATAGTTGTGAATACGATAAGTACTTATACGAACTGCTTAGTCAATCGTTATTAAACTTGTTACAGACAGGTACCTCATTTACGTACATTTCCATAAAATTTTCATATAATATAATCATTAATTCTTAATTAATTTCAAAATGTTTTAAAGCTATACTAATGAAACGTTAGAAGTGAATGTGTTTACAAACATTATTTTGGATTAATTATATCTAAATCAAGTCTATGATTTTACATGAAAATGTATATGCATATGTTTATAACGATTTTCTCATCTAAGTTTTCGGGGATTATAGAGTTTTTAATGTGTTAAATTCTAACTATTACAATTACATTAAGAATTATTGCCCCAGCAATGTTGTACAAATTAAAAATATAAACTTATAATACATCTTCAGTTTGATATTCCGATATGACGGCCGAATGGTAAATATACCTTTCGTTCTACTGACCTGAAGTGGTATTTCAAAAGAGAAAACGTCTAACATTATGTTAGTAAGCAAAATCTCCACAGAAATAAAACGCACGTGTCCAGAAAAGTTCCAACGTTCCGAAGGGTGTGGAATGTGCACGACAGTCGAGAGAAGTAAAAAACGTTTATAGCGTCCTTTTCCTCTTATAATAAACTAGACTGAGCATGTGGATGTTTACATAAGTATTAAAATAATTTTTGTATTTTGCAGTTTATACATTGTCCTGATTATTCTTGTTTCAATCACTATCAGAAACAGAATTTAATTAATTCCACTTCCATCTTGAGCGTTGATAATAATATGGATAAGTTATAATAGATTATCACGAACTTGTAGTTATGACTACAATTTTAAACGGTTTACTCTTTAGACTGGTTTTTTGTTTATTTTACCGAATACGCTGTGATTTTAAGCCTACATGTTTAGTAAAAGCTTTATGCACAGGTTTATACCTATCCACACGATAAGAAGGAACAAGTAGTGATATTCCTTGTGAGTCTCAATGAAAAAAGGTGCCTTGTTTGTGCAGTGCCAAATTACGTCATAGTAATGAACACGCACATTATTTAATAAGCTAAAGTTAGAAGGTTACTGAAAGCAGTTGATATCTTGTAATTCCTTTGATTTATATATGTGTATGTATATAGTAGAAAGACTTTTGAAAATAACTCAAAATAAACCAATGCATTAGAGTAACGAAGAGTTTGACAGAAAATAACGAACATTTTTTTAAAACTGAAAATTATTTTTTTACCAAAGGAGTAAAAGCTTTTGATCATAATAATGATTTTTATTAATTGTGTAAGTTTCAGTTTTTGCCTTATAAAAGATTCTTTAAATTATCTCAGTTGCAGTTTGGACTGTGTATCTATAAACTTAGTAGACTTTAAAATTTAAGGCATTAATTTATAATAATTTAATTTATAAGTCTTTTGATTGGAAATTAAAAAAGTTGTAACAAAATTTAGTAATAGAATTTCTTTCTATTTTGCCATTTATATATTTGAAGCACACTTTAAAGTTAACTATAATTCTTACAAAGGTATAGAATATAAAATAATATTTACATAACGATATCAGTTAAACACAAAAGAAGAAAAATTATGTTTAATTTTTGTTTCCAAGATCAAGCAGTACAGTCTAAAAAAATGTTACTTTGCAGGTTTTGTTTTCTTACTTATGATACAACCTACGTTATCGACATATTTACAGTTAATAATCCCAATTGTACAGAAAAATAATAAAACATCTAAAGATATACAAAAGTTAATGCTAATCTGAAGATGATTGATCCAAATTTAGCCAATATTTTTATAGCAATCGATTGTCAAACTCTCAAATCTTAAATATTAGAGACTTGCCTTAGCCCTAAATTCACCTGGTAAACTAAGATATCCTTCGTTAAACTTCGTCTACGAAGGTATACTTTAATCAAGAAATAACATTTCATTAATAATGTTACAATATCTTATAAATATCAAGTCAATAATATTAGATTATCATATTCTGATAATAAAATCTAATTTAATTAAAATTGTATTTATAATATAATTTAGCTCATATCCACTATCCTATTTAGCTGCTAAAATAAAGCAATCAAGTAAGATATTTCTAATTAAATTATCTTATTCCACGAATCTCAACTATAGTTAAAATAAATTTTAATTAACAAAACTCTAAATATTTTATTTAATAAACTAATCTAAGGTAAATTAGTTACCTAAACAGAAATGGCCTGGAAACGCTGGTTCACCAGAAGAACTTCCGTTCGTTTAAAAGGCACTGGAAGTCATAAGGCAACAGCCAAGCCTTGATTCATTCATCTTGTTACACAGTTTGTTCCCCTGAGACAAGCAACTTCTTTATACCAAAACGTTTTCGATGGAAGTTTGCGATACACAAGTTCATTGTTTGAAGGTTATTTTTGACGATAGAAGGATTATGAAGGAACAGGATTTTTCCGGACATTTGCCTTCGTTCAGTGAAAAAAGAAATCAGTAAACACTTACGTTTCGAGATCTGCAATCTAATCTCTTCTTCAGGTAAAGAACTAACCTAATGCATAATTACAAACTAGGTTAAAATAAACAAATCATACCAAAGCGTTGTGGAACGCGTAAGTCAAGAATCACAACCACCATGTTGTTTGTCAACTTCACTAACTCTAAAAACATGCACTTAATAAAAAGCTATACTCAACACTAATCATTAAAACTGAACTACAGAATACAGGAATCAACATGGTGCTTGAGATTCCTGACTTAGGCGTGCCCCTACGCTTTGGTATGATTTGTTTATTTTAACCTAGTTTGTAATTAGTATGAGATTAGTTCTTTACCTGAAGAAAAGATCAGATTGCAGATCTCCAAACGTAGTGTTACTGGTTTCTTGTTTCACTGAACGATGGAAAATTTTCGGAAAAAAAATGCTGCTTCCTTCACACAAGTTTGATTTGCCTAACATGTACAAAATATAAATTACTAAGCTGTTCATGTTCCACCGTGAGTCGTGCTGTAAGTGCAGATTAACAATACATTATACTTAATTTATTTTAATATTTCAATGTCTTTTCTATGTTCTCAACATCTTCTTCCAATTAAATTATTCTCTATTTATAAGGTATAAAATTAACTTAGCTTGAATATTTACCATTACTCTACTTGGTAGAGTTAAGTTAAAGACGCAAATTTAAGTTTAGAAAATATTTTATGTCAAATTCATATCTATTGAAGATAGAACTACAGAAGAAATTAACTTTTATCACTGTAAGTTATACTTAGGTATTCAAAGTTCAAAGATAATTTTGAAATTTTATCATATAACGGCTGAAGGTAAAACCTTGAAAATTTGCGAAATGTACTTGAATTATTATTCGGATAGTGTATGTTGTTAACAATGTATTACTAACTCAATATTTTTATTAAATGTAATTTAGAAAATGAATTCTTTTTAAGATTTTTTCTTAAGCATTTAATTGCCTTTATATAAAAATATATTAAATTTCCTGAATATATAATTTCCTGAATGTGGTCTCATATACTGCAGACGGACACAGTATTAATGTGTTCTCCGCGGCTATCCAACACTAATTACATTTTTGAAACAGTCGTAAATACTGTATTTATATGATTTTACTACGTTACCCCCTTTATCGTTAATTTGATTGAGGAAAATAGACTATATTTTACATTTTAAATACATTTCAAAGCGTAACTTTGATAATTTGTTGTTTGCAGAGTATTTACTTTTATGTACGCTTCTATGTAAAGCTTTTTCAGTAGAACCTTGTGGGTTAGTTCTTTTTCTGTACTCCTGGTACATTTGTGTGGCATGTAAAAAATACGATTGATATAAACATCATGTAACTTTTATAAAACAATACCGTACCGCATTGTGTATTTAATTAAAAATAATAATAATCTAAAAAAATCTATTTGTGGAATTAATTTTAACAAAATAAAAATGTTTGGTGGGACGTTTATTCAACGCGGATGTTGAATTTAACTGCACTTCACCCTCTGACCAGTGCTTCGTCTCAAATTTTACACCGCCACAGACCTGATTCCCGGTAACTGGAATACCAGGTTCTTACGAAGAGATAAGTTTTATATACTGAGAGGCTGCTGAGTACAATAGGCAGAGTTTGAGACACTCCAATTTCAGACGATGAACTGTGAGGAGTGTGAAGTGGAGCTAAATTCAGTATTCATAATCAATAAAAGCTATGTATAAGGATAAAATACCCTATAATATTTAAAGTGTTAATAGGATTGTGATAAAAATTTTAATTCTTTCTTCCATACCCTTGTAATTCTTTGTCCGATACCTCAACACGCTGGAAGGCATTAAGAGATACCTAGACATGTACAGAAGTGCAAACGACATGGGTATCATTAAGAGAAACATTGAGATCCAAACAAAATAAAGGCATCTTGACTTGGAGGTAGTTATTCTGCAGCCAAAACTGGTTTAGTTTTCCAAAAAATGGATATTTTAAAAATATTAGTTTAAATTTAGTTCAAATAAATTGTGTTTTATTTGAACTCTAAATGGAATATAAATAGGTACAGTTTTTTTACTGTTCAAAACTTCTTTCCAATTAAACTAATGCTATGTTTTTCCTGTGAATCAAATTTATCACAGAAATTTAAGGCTGTAAGACGGTGAGTTTTAAGAGAAGTATCTATGTATGTTTAAAAAATCTCTCCCAGAAACACAGTGTATCATTTAAAAAATAGCGAGAAAGCCTAAATGAATTCATACATTTCTAAAGAAAACTATTCCTCATATTTATGTATAATATTTCCACAGCAACACGCCTCTTACATATATATATATATATATTCTGAAGCTCTGATTTAATTACTGCAAAATCCACAAAACGGGTTATCTGCTTATAATGAACGGAACTGATATGATTATATTCAATGAACATTATAATGCAACATTGAAGCTTCACTTTGGTGCAACAGTGACTAATATACCAGTGACATATATAAACAGTGATTTCTGTAACTTTGAGTAGTGTAAAACTAAGGAGTGAATTACATACTATAAAGTATTGTTTTTTATTATTTTTAGACATCAAAATAATTGTACTTTGTAATTAAGTACTAATAATGCAAAATATAAAGTATTATGTTTACAATAAAAATAGATTTTTAATTTGATAATGGCTTTGTAATAAAAATTTTTAGCTATCCATAAAAGATTTACATAGTTTTGTAGTATTTCAAATGAATAATTAATGTCTGTTGAGCAAATTAGCAACGAAGAAATATATTATGACTTTGTAAAGCTGGTGACCTGCTGAGAGGAAATTACATCTTCTTTCATAGCAGCAGTAAACAGAAACACGACATTCACTGACATGAAGGAAATGGTTATTCCTTGGAGGTCGTCGAGATCATGTCATTCTGAGGTTTAATTATGCTCTTAATGGGTTTTGGAACAACTTTGTCTACAACCCGCTTTTGTATAAATAATTTTAGGAAATTAATAAATATATATATCATGAATGTTTATACGTTGCAATTTCCTTATTTTATTTCCAGTTAGATTTATCAACCAAAAGTACTTGCTCAGCCAAAACTGATAAACCGGATATCTCACTTGCCGGACGAGAATGCTGACCATTACACTACCAAACCCTTACTTATTTTCTACCATTTACTTAATTTGTATTTTGTTCTTTTCTGCAAACATATGTTTAAATAAGCAAAATAAAATGTGTTTAGAAGATCTATGGAGCTAATTTTATAATTTGTTAAATTCGCGTAACTGACAAGATAAGACCAAGAAAGATTTGATTCTTGCAAACTAATTAAAACATGTTTAACACTCTATTAATTAATCTTTAATTTACTTCTGCCTATTTTTAATTTAAATAGTTACAGGCTTTTGCAACATTTGTATCTTTTTAATTAAAACGATTCAAACCGTTGCTATAACTAGCCTGTGGGACACGTTTTAGTGGTAACTGGTTTGCCCATAAAGCTCCTTAACTAAAAAAAAAAAACATTGATACATTCCAAAAAATAAATATTTATTGTTTTTATGAAGATTTTTTTAAGCCTAAACAACAGCTTTTCATTCCATGAATTTACTTTCCAATTACTATCTATATATACAACAAAAAAGATGTGACCACATATAGATCAAACCACCGGGAGTAGAGCGAGAGCATTTGTATGATTTCATAGTATTAGGTTGTTAAGGGTTACATTTTTACAAGGATTTCTTGTGAGTTTTGGTAATGGTAAGATTATGAGGATCTTTAAGAAGCGAAGTACACCGATTAACAACAACAAATAAACAAAATCTTACACAGCAAAAGTTCCTTCTGTAACCATAAAATTAAACACTTTATAATATGTTGTACCATTTAAAGAAGTGAATCTATTGTAACCACAGGTTTAAAGAAGGTGAGGTTTCAAGGAATAAATCCTTAAAGAAATCCTAATCCTAATTATTGCAGCAATACCCTCAGACCTCAGTGACATTCACATTACTGTATCCCATACTTAGATTAGGTCATCTCATGGAACCTCACTAGCCTCATCGGGCGGATAAATCTTTCCATTCCTTCATATAGCTTAATCAAATATAATTACAAATTTTGTGTTTTCGATTGCGTTACATATGTTCTGATTGGGAGGTTATCATTATCTCAGGGTCGGGAAAAAAGTCCATGGTAAGACAGTGATCTTACTCAAACAAAATGATGAATTCCAAAGATGCTTAACTTCAAAACACCATAACAGTAAAACGCATATATATATATATATATATTTGTACAGTGTTTTTATTAAATATTAAAATTGCAATACCGTGCAAAAATACAGAATAAACGATAGATAAATGAATATGTTTGAAAACAGTTTTTGTCTTATTATGTCTAGAAAATGAATGTTACATTTAGGCATTCAGCATAAAAATCAATAAATTCTTCCCTAAAAATAATATTTACATAAAAAAAATAAAATTAAGTAAATTAGATAAATACTTAATTTATATTAGTCATATTTTCTAGAACGTTAATTACTATCTAAGCAAAAGAATTACTATCTTATGAAACTAGTTTCAACTGTATACGAAATTTTATTTCATAAAATTGTATACTGTATACAAAACCTACTACCATTAACAAGGAAAATAAATTTAATATATAAAAGTAACTTTGAACATATAGCCTGATAAGAAAAGTACAAGGTGTTATTCGAGAGTATCGTCCAGAAAATATTTTCATTTTTTTAAAAGGTTAACCAATTCTGAGGTTAGAGATATTTAGTGGATGCTATAATTTTAATGATAAGAAAATGTTTAATGCATGTTGTAAATAATTAGGAAAAGTGCCAATTATTTACAATTATTTATTCCGTACGTCTTTTCATACAGAAAGGACTAACAAACAGCGTTTTTGAGAGAGAATGTCACAGGTTATATTATGCGGAAGCTTAGTCTGCCTATGTTCTCGATATCCCTATTTATAGCAGTTACCAGCTCCCAGTATTGGAGAGGTCAAATCCCAGATGTGGGGAGATGCTGCATGATACTTTCTTGTACTTAATCTTACAAACACTGTCATGTAGACACCAATTTTTGAGAACAGTTATCATGGCGTAATTGCTTAAAAAAGTATTATAGATGTTCTTGTACATCTGCCACACTGCCAAGTTCCTCTTTTATAAAGAATAGTTATCATAGAGCTGTTTCGATGTAAAAGCATTTTGATATTAATATATCTAGTATTCTGTAAGTATAAAAAATCATAGTCTGTTTTACACTACAACAACTTAGATACATATGAATCTGAATCTGAGGCTCTAAATTCAGGAACTGTTTTGAATAAGATATTCGTCTAACTAATATAACTCAAAATGAGTACAAGAGACTTATCGTGACGCGCACAATAAAATTTAGTGATTTTTACTATTTTAGCTGATAAATGTAAGTTAATAACGAAAAAGACTAGGCTAGGGAAGGTACCTTTAAACCAAGTGAATAATTTCATTTATATAATCGACTTCAGAAAACCATCGATTTTAAACCTAAAACTACACAAAATATCCTGATAAAAGTTGTGACAGACAGTATTGTTAGCACACCACATTAATTATGACACGACACGATAATTATATTGTTAGAGCCGGATGTACTGATAACTAAAAACTTCATTTTCGCCAATAAAAACAATGTTGAACTTCATGCATGTTTTACTATTGCGACGATATTCGAAAACTGAATTTGGAAAGACTGGGTCCTAAATATTAAACGAGGTCGTGAAACGTTGATTGGAAAGGTAGGCATACGATATTAACACCAAAACACCGTGCCGGTTCGTAGAGGGAGCGGGCAGCCAGCTTTGATTTTGTAACTCCGACCACAGAAAAACTCCAAGCTGTCCTTGCCCTATCGAAGTCAGAAGAGAAGAGAGACAAGAAACCTAATTCCCGATATCTAGAAAACCTGAAAATACTAGAACCAAACAAAAGGCCAGAAAGCCACAGAAACATCTAGAAAGAGAACAACCATCTGGTAAAACAGATGGCTCGACCAGCTGTAAGGAAACAGCTCCCGGTCCGTCCAAAGACCAACAAAATAAAGTGGCAAAAGCCACATCCTCCCCCTCTACCCCGGGAGAGAAAAGAAAAAAACTCAAAAGGATAAGGTAGGAAGACAAGGACGGAAAGATTAGAGACTACAACTGGTACTGCTGTCGTTTAGCAAACAGCTAGAAATAGCTCTAGTATGGATATCCTGCACGCTCGCGAGGCGCTCCAAAAGCGTAACGGCTAGAATCCATTCCGACTGACCACACTACTCAAGATTAAATCTTTTTAGTTTAAAGAGGCTTGAGGAAAAGCCTAGTAGTAGTAAAAAAAAACTTGAACAAAATTAACTACTTTCTGTGGTAGCTACCAATAAATAAAGGTCTGAAGTGTTGACACAAGGATGGGTTTTTTTTTTCGTTTGTTTCTACATCACTAATACGCTTGGTGGTCAAAAGGCTACAAGAGGGTGTTCCAGTAAGGTTGGGAAGGAAATTAAATAAGTGTACACTTATTAGCCAAAGCTTATTAGCCAAAGCACTTCCTAAAGTCTCCACCATCCGGGTATCTCCACCCCGGAACCCAAGGGCCACTTAAGCACCCGAATGGAAACCCCGAACGGCTGGCGGAACTCCTTGGACCACCGGGAGAGTATTACTCCAGACATAAGGTCTGTATTTTTTTTTCAAAGATGGGAGGAACAGAAGGGATGAAGAGACCATTCCAAAGCGAAAATTAAAAATATGAGAAAATTACACCCATCATAATATCAACAGACCCAAGTTCGTGTTGTAAAGGCTAATTAGGTAAAAACCTGGTACTGGCAAAATTTAGCAAAAGTGGGCCAGTACTCTCCTCCCCCTACGGGACGGCTGAGAAAAAAAAAATTGGTGGCCAGTGGGAAAAGACAAAATAAAGTTTTATTTTTCCATACTAGTTTTTTAAATTTAGAGACTTGGAGCAAATAAATTCAGGCTCTTAAAAAGGCGTGAAAGAAAAACTGTAGAGCTACGGGAAGAGCTTAACGGAGTAAGGAAATCATTTGGTCGTGGTAAAGTGGTTTAATTAGGAACTTTAAAAACAAAAAAACAACTAGTTTCTAAGTGTTGGCCAGGAAAGGCAAAAAAAAAACCCTGAAACCTACGGAAAAGAGACCCAAAAAAAACTAACTGGGCCAAAACCCAACAAAATTTAGGTTAACAATCAATAAACCTCTAAAACAATAACAATAAAAAAAAGCATTCAAAGGATAACAGTAACAACAGTAAAAAAAAAACACTTCCAATATAAACACTAAACAGCAAATAAATAAGATAGCTGCTGGAACATTTAGCAGCTTCAGAGACAAAATTATAAAGTCTTAAAGACACAAAGAGGATAACAACAACAACTAACTACAAAAAATATATAGACAAAACTACAATCTTCAACAATATTTTCAACAATAAAAAACTAAACCTATCCATCGCTGCTAACTTAGCTGAATAACAAAGAATTCCACCTACTGCCAAAAGACTGACCCTACTAAGCAAGAGAAAGACAAAGAAAAGGAAAAGGGAAAGAAAATGTAAGCTTGTGTTGTAAAATGTAATGGGTTGGCCGAACCAAGGATAGCAGGCTGCGCGACTGCATTAGGGAATGTTAAAAATAAAAAAACATAAAGTTCACTCCCAATGTACAGCCTAGAAAAATTGCCGAAGCAAAAAAAAAAATTCTCTAAACAGCCAATGCTAACCCTGATCCCCCCGTGTATATGTATTGTAAAAGAAGAGGAGTAAAAGTATCAGAGTGTTAATGTGGTGTAAGGAAGAGAAAAAAGAAGAAGAAGGAGGAGGGAAAAAACTAAACTAACATCACTATGCCCTAAACCATCCCTATAAACGTCCCGGCAGCGGTGCTTTGGTCTTAGATAGGCCCAAAATATTTCTTTAGGTGGGAAACATGGGCCGACCTAATAAGTTTCCCCTGACTTGGGACACCTCAATGTCACGGTGACTGGAGAGGTAAAATCATGAATAACCAGAGGGCGTGACCACAGAGGTTGCAGTTTGGCTGAAATTTGATTAGCCGCATTACTCAAATTTACTCGTCGAAAACATTGCCAAATCACCGATACGAAAATTAACTGGTAAACGACCTTGGTTGTACTGCCGAGCAACTTTTCGGTGTGCAACCTCCAACCGATCCAAGGCCTGAGACCATCTCCTCTGCATGTCTCTGGAATCTTGTGTTTGGAGGAGATCATCCAAATTCCAATTGTTTTCCAGGGGAGAAGTAATTTTGTAGCCAAGGAAAATTTCAGCAGGAGAGGTGCCAATTGACTCATGCTTAGCCGAATTAAAAGCGACTTGGAAATAAATGGAGATTAGTGTCCCAGTCAGTATGATTTTGAGAATGGAAAATTCTCAAGGCAACGCCGAGGTTTTTATTAACTCTTTCAGCAATTGACGGCTTCGGATAATATAGCGAGGTCATAACGTGTTTGATACCAAGTTCCAGACACATGTTATCGAACTGTCTGGATTTGAAACAACCACCACGGTCGGTGACGAGTTGTGAGGGGAAGCCAAAATACGCGAACAAGCCCTTATGCAAAAGATTCACCGTAGTAGGAGCGGTAGCATTTTTAGCAGGCAAAATCACTGTATATTTTGAAAAGGCGTCAACGATTGTAAGAAGCCATTTTGTGGCCTTTTTTTGTTCTAGGAAGAGGTCCCACGTAATCAACAAACACCCGTTGAAAAGGCCTGGTTGCTAATTGAGAAGCCAAAGGGCCTACCTTAGTATTTTGAGCCTGTTTGCATCTCTGACAGAAAGGACAAGCCTTTACCCTCTCTTGGATAGCCTGCTTCAGGTCGGTAGAAAAGAAAATTTGACTAATCCGATCCCAAGTTTTCTTGAATCCCAGATGAGCTCCGAGAGGTGACTCATGGTAAACTTTAAACAATAGGTCGTAGAGTTTGCTAGGTACCACTACTCTAGGTTTGGATTGATTAGGCAATTGGTGAACTAAAATGCCTTGAATTACAGAATAATTTTGATTGGGATTAGTACCCTTCAAAGATTTCACAATATTGCGAATTTGAGCATCTTGCTCTTGGTGGCCTTTGATGTCTTTGAAGGCTTCCGGTACAGAAAAAAGAATAAAAGCCTGTGTGTGGTCGGTTTTATTTTGAATAGTAGAACTCTGTGATGATTCGGTTTGGGGCTCAAATAAACGCGAGAGGCAGTCGGCCACAACATTGTCTTTGCCCCTAACATGCTTGACAGTAAATTGAAAGGCATTGATGAGAGTGGTCCAACGTGCTATTTTTCCTACCTGGCGAGGATTGTTAAGTAACCATGAGAGTGAGGAATTGTCAGTCTCAAGCGTGAAGGAACGATGCTCTAAATATTGTCTAAATTTTGTAAAGGCATAGACTACTGCCAAAGCTTCTAAATGGAAAGTTGAATAGTTCCTCTCGTGTACATTTAAAGGACGGCTCGCAAAAGCTATAGGGTATATTTGGCCCTGGATTTCCTGAGACAGCACTGCACCTACAGCAGTACCTGAAGCATCAGTTGACAGAATAAACGGGGCATCAAAATTTGGTAAGCGTAGGACCGGAGCAGAGACTAAAGACCGTTTAAGTTTGTGAAAAGCATTCTGTTGCTCCTCACCCCATATGAAATTTACATCCTTTCTCTTTAACCTATTCAACGGCTCACAGATTGACGCGAAATTGGGAATAAATTTAGAATAAAAGGCACACATTCCAAGAAACCTGCTAACCTGCTTAGTATTTTTGGGTTGAGGGTAGTTGTCGATAGGGCGAGTTCTATTTGGGTTGATGGTAACTTTCCCATCTTCGAAGACGTGGCCTAGAAATTCTATTTTATGAGAGGCAATGACCATTTTTTCTGGTTAACTGTTAACCCTGCCCTACTAAGTCGGTCAAGGACCAAATCGAGATGTCTTTGGTGATCTTCCAGATTTTCAGAAAAAATAACAAAGGTCGTCGAAATAGCAAAACAAGAAATCAAATTTCACATCACCAAAGATTTTATTTATCAACTGAGTCAGTATCATGCTACCACTAGCTAGACCAAAAGGGAGGTAATTGTATTCCCATTGGCCAGTGCTTGTGACAAATGAAGTGTACTTCTTGGAAGCCTCATCAAGTGGTATCTGGTTGTAAGCGGACACCAAGTCTAACATAGAAAAGATCTTAGCCTTGCCTAGAAATTGAAAAGAAGACTCTACCGTAGGCATCGGAGTTGAATCGAGCTCCAAGACATTGTTTAAGGCGCGGAAGTCAACCACCAGGCGTGAAGAACCTCCCTTTTTAGGTACTAAAAATGCTGGACTGGAGTAAGAGGAAGTTGAAGGTCTAATAACGCCTTTCCCTTTCTCCAGAAGGCCTTCGATATGTTTTCACGTATTAAAGCCATTTTAGGGGGAGCATAATGATACGGACGGCACCTGAACGGCTTGTCTGATTTGACAGTGATAGAATAAGTCAAAAGGTTAGTTTTACCCAGCTGTTTGGTCACAGTTTCGGGAAAAACACCGCAGAATATTTTTAAATGTCTGAACTTGGGAATTATCAAGCCTCTCTCCAAAGATAGGTCCCAAACTAACATCCTCTGCCTGTTTCATCCTCTTGGTTTTCGGCTACAACTAGTGAAGTGTCAAAGGGAAAAGACACACCTGGCGTTGAGCCGCATTAATGCTCATTTCAGAGGCCTGAATGAAGTCGAGTCCAATCAAAACAGGAACCGGTAAGTTGTTAGTAACAAGAAATGGGAAGGTCCAAGAGAAACAAGCTAATTTGAAATGAATATGGGCCAAAAATTGAAAGGAGACATCTGAACCATTTGCAGCTGTAGCCGTCAATGAAGTTTCTTCAACTTTCTTCACGACACCCTTGAGTTTAGAGAGAGTATCAAATACGCTTTTAGCTACGATAGATCTGGTAGAACCAGTATCAATCACAGCAGAAGACTTAATGTTAGAAAAAGCAATAGGAATTTCTAGGGGTTTGACCTTGGGCAAAGCCGGAGCTAAAGGATTAATGGGCCTAGTCTTCTTGGGGAATGCCGGCCCTTTCAGCGAATTCCCCTTTTGGAGTTTAAATTAACCGCAGGATTAGCGGAACTATAATTATGGTTTTGATTATTCCTATTATAGGAAAACCTCCGTTCCTGGTTTGGCCTACTATTGTTCCCTGGTAGCATATTATCTTGCAATTGATTAGAATTACAAACTTGGGGGTTCAGCCGCTGATTGAAAGCATTATCATAGCCATTTGCCCTTACTTGGCCCTGCCTAGAATTATTGGGTTGAGAATGAAAGTTCTGGTAAGGTCTACTATTATTGTAAGGCCCGCTTCCTTGCCTTTGGTTACCTCCAAATGAATGGTTTGGATAAAATGTGCTATAGGGGGTTCTCTTAGCGGCGTCTCGGTCGAAGTTTGTACCCGAACCACGGTAAAATGTTCTGTTATTATAACGATTATTTTGGAAAAGATGTCCAGCGTATTGTAAATTAGTATTATCATAAGTGACATTTTTATTAGAATCTATTGCAGCTTCCTGAGATTCAGAATTGCCATACCCTAACGGAGCTTGAACAGTGTTGACCGTCAAACTCTCAATCATGGAAACCATGTTTTTCAGTTGTTGTACTGTGGTAGGGGGTTGAAGACCTGCAAAAGCTGCCCTAGTATGAGGGTTGAGACCGGTAAAAGTAGTTGTAAAAATCTCGCCATCACTTATTTCTGGTCCAAGAATTTGGAAAATGCTAAACAATGTCAGTAAGATAATCAGCATAAGGTTCTGACAGTCGTTGTTGTCTATACATGAGTTTAGACTGAATGTCTCTAATGGCCCTAGATGAGAAAAAGGTAAACCTAATTGTCTGCAGAGCATTCGGCCAGGTAGAGTCAGCACTCACGAGACCCATCCACACATCACGAAGTCTGCCTTCAGTGCATGCCACAGCGTTTTAATAGAATAGTTTTTATCTGAACCTAAATTTAACTCTACTATTTTTTTGGATTTTTACGAGAAATTCTGTTAGCTGAAATAAATCTGTACCAGAAGTAATGGGTACCTCTCTAAGCATATCCCGCAAAATGTTAGGGAATGAGACATCGTCCCTGTTATATGGCCTATTTTGGGTTGCAATTTCTTGGGCTACCGTCTTAGCAGTCGCTTCAATAGCATTTAAGGTCATTGTATGCAGACTCTTCACTAAACCACCAAGATCCACCGGCACTACAGGGGGCAGCACAGTACAAGTTCCTACTTCGTCCTGTTTTAAAACTGGGATTATCCACTAAATCATCCGTCACGGGTACCCTTGGTTCATCCGCAGATTCCTCCAAGTCACTCACGACCCCTTCGCTAGACCGAGCCACAAATTCACTTAGCTGCACACGCATGGCATCAAGCTTATCCTTGGGTTTAATTCCCCATAGCTTGCATTGTTCGCGGGCTTCCTCAATAGTCAACTTTTTAATCCAAGACACAGTCTTTGGAACATTATTTAAATCGAAGAACTTCATCTCGTAAAAGGTTCAATAATCAACAATAAATAAACACAAATCACAACAAAACAAGTTAAACAATAAATTAATCAAAGACACATGAGAGCGTGGACAGATATTCCACACAAACTAGAGAGCAGTAAAAAAAAATTCAGAAAAACATTAGGGCAATTTTACTGTGGTGTGTGAAAAAGTACAAGTTGTAAAAAAAACTATTATAAATTTATAGTATTACAAATAAATAAAAGCATATAGTACAATTTCCTTATTATTACCATGAAACCAAATTCCAGTATCACCAACAGGTGAAGGCAGAAAATACAACAAGTTTGGCTTTCAGAACAAAAAATGTCGGCTGCCATCAGTCGGGGGGTAGACTCAATTTGTTTCCTCTCAAAAGGTTTGAGAAAGTTCAAAGTATTCAAAAAAACCTAACAACGACCTTTCAAAAACCTAAAAGAATAAGAGAGGGAAACAAAGTAAACAAAAATTAATCAAAAGCAAGAGCAACTGTACCGTAGAAGAGCAAAAAAAAATATACATGTGGAGCGAGTCGTAAAGTAGCGCTACCGGTAACTACTACATAAAGTTCAACAAGGCCCAAGTGAACAAGACACAAGCCTAAAATAGTAAACTCTCCCTAAAAACTGTAAATAATTTAGAACACCCCCAAAAAAAAATCTCTTTTGAGGCCAAGAATCCAAAAAAAAAACCCCAGTGAAAAATTAAAAATAAGAAATTAAAGACCAAAGGAAAAAAAAAATTATTTAACCACTTAAGGCTTAAATTAGGCTAAACTGAAATTTAGGTAAGTTAAACACCCGAAGCTGAATCAAGCAAGCTGACATATCAATCAATCCAAAGAGTCCACTAGGGTTTGGTATATTATAAAATAGTGAACCCTCAAGGTGGCAAACTATAGTTTTAAAAGTTTGTAAAAGAAAGGATGTTTCAACATTTTGGAAAGAAAGTTTAGTTTTGTAAGTAATTAAATCACTTATATGTATGTCAGCACGTCAAATCCAACCCCAAGCTGCAACTTCATAAAAATTACAAAACAAGCCTAGGCCCTATGTTACTTTCAAAACTAGTTGAAAACTAAAGGGTGTAACTCCATATAAACTTTAACTGTTTTAATTTAAACAGGCACTAGTCAAAAGAATCAAAGGGCTTTTAATAATAGACTATGAAAAGAATTATTATTTTTTACAATAACATTAAAGTTTTGAAGAAGGTTTTAGAAAAAAAAATTGCAAACTGTTTAGACTAAATCAACCCCGTTAAGCTTGAACTGCCCCGAACAATCAAATAGCATAGGCCTACATAAAAGTTTGACATGTTTTCTAAGTAGAAAAAATATCAGATAAATTTAACAGTAACACTTCACTTACCTTGTGTATAGACTAAGATTAATTAACAAAATTGTGTAAGACTCGAATAAATTCAACGCAGTAGACAAAATCATCAAATTAGAGCTATTAAAAATTTTAAACTCTTATCAACTTAAAACATGTACAAGTGGAGTCAATCCGCTGGAAGAAATAAATAAAATAACTAAATAATTAATTAAATCCTAGAATAACAACAATTAATTGCATTTGGAACTAAGGGTAGGTGTGGAAAGGTTAAAAATTTTAATTAAATCAGAAGTAGAGATGAAATATCAGAAGGAAAGCAAGTTATATAAAAAAGAACACTTTTAATTATAAGCCAACCCAAAGTAAATAATCTGGTGAAACTGAATGGGGGTTTCAAATATTAACCAGAAAGCTAAGAACTTTAAAAACAAAAGGTAGGCTATACAATAGGCGGCAGTACAAATACGCAGTCACCAACAGCATCTATGAAATCCTTCGACTTTACTTGCACAGATCTGAGCCAAAAATTTAAATTAAAATACTAAAAGGTGCTAATTAAAGTTTAGAAAGCACAATTAAGTACCAGGTAAGTTTAAGGCAACAGGCTAAACTGTAGGTGAAAGTAAAAGTTAGGTTAAGAGTTAAACTTGGTGAGAGAAAAAAAAATTTATTAAAATTGGTTTAAAGTAAAATTTTAAGCTAGAAAAAAATCAACCAAATACCTATGCCTAAATAATTAGTGAGAATAAGTTACTAAAGTTTAAGAAATACTGCCACTCACATGTTCAATTATTACACAACTAGGCTTAGGTAGCAGTTGGTTGCAAGAACTGCTTGGCTCAGACTTGCACATTAAAAAACAAGCTACTTCGAAAAAGTTTAACATTTTGAGTAAAAAAGGCAGTGTAAGGAAAATTTAGAAAACTAAAAAAAATTTAGAAAAACGTCTACCCCTTTAAAAAAACTTAAAACTAGGACTTAGCTCTCATAGCTGTGTAGAATTCCTCCGCTCCCACCGGCAAGCCTAGCCTTCCATTTCAAACCACGCTCTGCTACCAATATGCGACGATATTCGAAAACTGAATTTGGAAAGACTGGGTCCTAAATATTAAACGAGGTCGTGAAACGTTGATTGGAAGGTAGGCATACGATATTAACACCAAAACACACCGTGCCGGTTCGTAGAGGAAGCGGGGCAGCCAGCTTTGATTTTGTAACTCCGACCACAGAAAACTCCAAGCTGTCCTTGCCCTATCGAAGTCAGAAGAGAAGAGAGACAAGAAACCTAATTCCCGATATCTAGAAAACCTGAAAATACTAGAAACCAAACAAAAGGCCAGAAAAGCCACAGAAACATCTAGAAAGAGAACAACCATCTGGTAAAAACAGATGGCTCGACCAGCTGTAAGGAAACAGCTCCCGGTCCGTCCAAAGACCAACAAAATAAAGTGGCAAAAGCCACACTATATTTTACCTTTATTTTACTATATTTTATTTTATTTTATTTTTATTTTTGTGGTGGTAGTTATGGAATTTTAAACGAATAATTTTGTACGCATCAAAATGATTTAAGGCTTTTTCAATTATGTTTTAGTTTGCTCTTCAAAAGCTGAAAATATTTTATTACTTATCTTTTAAATTTTAAAAAGTAAACTGATAAAATAAAATATTTGTTGATAGGAATACGTATGCAATATAACAAGGTGTCCCGTAAATCTCTGCTCAAAGGTATACCACATTGTTGCCCAGGTCGGAAACAACCTTATTTCATTTGAACATGTATCAAATGAGACTCACCATATAATAATAATAATAATAAAGGCGTAAAATTGCACGAGGAATATTTTTCTTATGAGCGAAAATCGTGAGGTATTTTCACTACAGCTGGTTACTAACTCACAAGCAAAATCTATACAAATATTTTATACCAAATATGACTCATACCATTCCTAGGAGATATTTATTATATCAACCGATAAAATTGAAAACATTGTTGCTAGTACGTAATATGAACAAATAATTTAAAAGTTAGTGTAAAAATGGCCTTTAGAGCAAATTTATTTTCCTCCAGAAATAAAATTTTAAATTCTGAGGAAATAAGTTTTAGGAATACACAACACTGATTGTACAGTTGGACTGTTGCCGACCCTGCAGTAATGGCTGAGGCCGTTTTATAGTTGTGTAGCCAATTATGGTAACATTTTTGAATGAGTTTAGCAAAAACTTTAATACATTAAAAAAGGAGATTCGGTGACGTGAGTTACTATACAAGGTTAAAAAAGTATGTGGCACTAATATTTTAAAAGGGTGCTTTACTCCAGTGAGCCTTAATAGGAGATTGTTATTATTGAATGAAGAAAATAATTATTCTCACCCTGTCTTTTCAGATGTACTGATGTACAAAATATATTTGGTTTGGAAACATCACAGTAACGAGAAAACATCTAAATAAAACAGTTTCAACAAAAATGAGTATTAATGAGATTTCAACACGTGACATTTTATACTTAAAACATTGCACGAACTTAATTTCTACTTATATAAACATGAGTTCTATGATTACTTCATAATATTTAGCCATGAAATTAGACTGATACTAATTTAAGTTTATCACTCAATAGGCTGACATATTTTCTTATAAATCTGCCAATGGATGTAGAAATGTACTTCCTGTACGAGTCTGTTGTTCTCTCTGTCAATAATGTAATGAGCTATAGGTTTGAAATTTTGCGTACAACCTCAGCGTAGCTTGTTACGCGACACGTGGTGTAGCGTAATTCAATGTAAATGATAACCATAATCTGGAACCTTCGAACTTTTTTCACATTTGTCTACAGCATTCCATTTAGTAGATCACCTGATAAGTTTTAAAATCATAAAGTGGCTTGAGTGAGATGATTATGTGACTCAGCAGGTGAGTATCTTATATTGAACCAGTAATGCAAACCCCATAACACAAGATGTGCCACAAAGCTCTGTACTTAGTGCTGTGCATTCTTAGTATTTACTGCATGTTCGCTTCAAAAGAAGACTTTCAAGTGTTTTTCTGATGACGTTGGTTTTTCAATGTGTAAGATTTAGGAAGATGGTAATACAGGTATTCGGGTGTTGAAAATATGGTGCGAATATGTAGCAAATGTCGATAAAACTAAATTCAAAAAATTTTCAACCGCATTAATATTTCACATAAATTTAAATTACTAAATTATTAATATTTTTTAATGCTCTTTTATACATAAATTTCATATAAAAAATATGTTTGCTTTTACTTATATTAAGTAAATTCACAAGTACTTTAGTTACAATCAAGGAAAATTAATAGAAGTTTTTACTTATTACGACACTGTCCGCCTGAAACTACTACTTTGCATTTTTCACTCGTCAAGAATTATTTTACGGTATTGAATTTTGGGGTAGTGCGAATAACTTTTATGTGGTCTTACAATAGTAAAAACATATTTTGTTAGATTATGACTGTTAAATGAAAATGTTTTCCTCTTTGAAACTAGGAAAGATTCTACAATTAAACCTACTTATTTTTTTCAGTGCTGGAATTATTTGTTTTGCTATTATTTGAAATATTTGTACAATACATTTAAGTTTTCATTGTAGGTGTGCTGGGATATATAAGAACTACAGCAAATCATTCCTTAGTAAGTAACTCTTTTTCCTAGATCCAGCAATATGTATTATGCTACCTGACGAAATTAACTATTGGCATAACTATTTCTTTAAAATTTTGAATTAGATACTTTGTTGTATAGTATAAAGTTTTCACATAGTTATTGCAGAGATCCGACCAATTTTAGTTATCACTCACGAACTTATGTCAAGTCAATTACCTTATTCTTTTAAACCTTATTTAAAAGTATTCTCCATAGCTAGAATACTTAGCTTAGCAATTTGTTTAGAATATAGTTGTATTTTATGAAATAAAGCTTCTTATTCATCAAATTATCTACAGTTCTTTCATTGACAAATAATCTGCTGTGAATTGTGTAGGTAGACTTTGTTACGTCATCAGCAACACAGTTGTACTTTACAGTGTTTACTACGTCATAACCTCTCCTCGCTGGTGTACATTAGTACACTTTTGTCATCGAGAAACACGCAAACAACTCATTGGCGAAAGGAGCACACTTCAACAGTTCACGCTAGGGAATAATCTAAGCTGATGTCTAAATTATACGACTAACTTCAGGTTCCGTAGTAATTGCAATGCTTATTATCGTTTCCGTTTTTTCTGGATAATGGATCCGGAGAAAACTCTTAATTACTATTTAAATACATAATTTACTATCTAGCGAGGTAAATAAATAAGTTAGCACAATATTATAAGCCACTATGTATTTTACGATAAAAATGCGCAAGTGTGAAACCTGAGAGATGTATTTAACTTTGAAAATTAGTTTATTCTTGATTTTAAAAACGTTGTTTGTAAACCATATAGTATTAATATTTGAGTTTATCAGGACAAAAAAAAGAAGGGAAAAACCCCAAGCAATTAATATTCATCAGCTGATAAAGATACGTCGTGGTTTTAATTTATTTTTTAACGACATTTTAAGGTTATTTATGCAATTTTAATTTGCTACAAATGACATATTTACGAACCAAAATTTGAGAACATATTTCTAGCATTGACTTGACGGTCACTTAAGAGGCTGCAAAACTTCATTTCTATCTTTCTTTCAACACGATATCTATAAAATTAACTTACCTATAGACTTTAAAACAATGAATGAAGCATATAGAGGTACAATATGCATATATTTCGTTGATGGTACATGTCATGCTATGGGGTTTTCTGAAGCGTTAGCGAAAATATTTATATTGATTTTATATAAATAACTATGATTACATTCTTAGCATTGAATATTTGAGATAATGTTCTAATATAATGATGGTAATCCGAATTTTTTGATCATAAATGTTTTGCTCGTGTTGTTAGGCTTTTTGGTAAGGGCTTAAATGTGAACAGGATGGCAAATGTTTACAATGTAGGTAATGCTTGATATTAATTTCATTTATTACCTCCCTGACGTATTAGGATGAATAATCGTCGGTCTTCATCGAACAGAAAAGACGACAAATTGGCTTCACAACATGGCATTGACTCATAACGAAATATTTAATTACTATTAATCATTAAAGGATATTAGTAAAGGAAAAGAAGATCGTTCTAAAATTCAATTAGAAAATTTAGAAAAGCGTATCAATTTGTCACTAAATAAAAATTACCTTTTAGTTTAAATAAGAAAATTTATCTGTTGGAAATAGTCTAACAAATGTATAAAACAAAATGTACATTTTTAATGAATCAATTCTACTCTTAAATATGTCAATACTTCAAGAAGAATTGCACATCTGAAATTGAAAAGTATACATTTTTCTAAACCTTAAACACAGTATATTGGACGTTGAGAACATTACTTGACTTCCAAATTTCTATTTACAATATATGTTGTTCAGGAAACATCTCTAAAAAAGTTATATTCATAATTTCTTACAGGGCAAGCTACAGCGTGCTAATTGTGTAACACTGATTACAAGTTTTCCTAATATGTATAATCGATCGTTCAATAACTAGTTCATTACTACCTTTCCTAATACTGAAATATTAAATACGTTCCAGATATTAACAGTTTATTCAGTGTAAGTATAATTCATAGCTATAATCTTCTACTTGTTGCTCTTGCACAGGATAACGTTTACCAAAACACATTCACTCAGTGTTTCTCTCTATAAATAGAGGTAGAGGAAATGAAGTCAGGAGTTTTAGAATGCAATTTCACGCTTCACATCCGCCGGAAGTGGTTGCATTCACGAATTACCTATCGCGGTACAGGAACCGGATGTGGTGGACTGGATTTAATCACAAAATAAATTCCTTCATCATACCCGACTTCCATATGCTCGCACCCAGTTCCATATCCTCAGAGACTATAGGTTATGTAGAAGATTTAATGTAATAGATTAGAATACAGCGCTGCGTCATTCTTTCATTTTGCATTTTTTGCATGTTAATAACATTTTATTTATTTAATACCAATTGATACACAAATATTTTGTATTCCTTGCAGTCCAATTCACGCAGTTTTGTATGAATAAACTCATTTGGATGTAAATATGTAGTAATTTGTAATCGCTATATCATAATTTTTCTTTCTTAATTAGCATTTCTTAGACAAGTATGCTGTTATTACAAGCCTGTGGTACATGTTACTAACAATAAAAAAAACTGCTTGAAAAGAAACGTTGTATGTTTTAAAGAGGCATTGCCACTAGTATATCATATAAATGAACTTAGGAGCTGCCTTGAAGTGAGGACTATTCTATTTGATAAAAAGTTTTTATTATATACTAGGAAATTTTAGACAACAAAGAAAGCTGTCGATATGACGGTACATACCAGCTAGCTTCTCATTGATAATAAATACAGGTAAAATCGCGGAAAAATGTCCTTAATTCAAACGAGTTCCCACTTTTCAGATCTCTGGCGG
>NW_025781977.1:0-36790 GCF_021130785.1 Homalodisca vitripennis | reverse complement strand
AACTTAAAGTTTCTGCGTCTTATGTTAGTTTATCGTTGCGTGTACTATGTTCATTGCACCATCTGCTGTGTCTATTGGTGGAGTGAATAAAGGTTTGGTTATGTGCGCATGTTCAAATGAGGGTAAGGTTGAGCTACGGCATGAACAGGTGCTCATATAGTCAATCTAAAATACAGCAACAGGTTAGTGCAGAATCTTCTCATCCCTTACATTATGTTGCCCGAGTTCATCAGTTAAGTTGTTTCTCTTTTATGCACATAGGCATGTATTCAGGAAAAGAAAATCCCAATCATGAGTCATTTAAAAACAGACCGGCAATGAAGGGAAACCAGGCAGCTCTTTAGCCTCCAACCCAAACCGATACGTTCGACTTGAACGACAAAAATGCTTCTTGTATTTGCTTTCAATTTCCGCTTACTGCTCTCGGCGCGAACCGTTCGAATTTAAATTTAACCAATATTGATCTGTTACAAGTACAAAACCTACTTTTCTAAATGCTTGAATGTGAAAGTTAACATTTTATATTAAAGAACGGTCTAAATAACAAGTGACATATTATTGTTGTATCTGTACACTATATACACACTACGAATTCTAGATTTATTATAGACTAACTGACCCGACAGACTTCGTCCCTGTCAAAAAAGATTTGTAATGTGGCAGTTTTTTTGCCTACGTATTTAAAAAAATTCTCCTGAACAGAACCGTCCACCCTGGTGATAGGGCGTTGTGAATAAAAAAATAATTAAATAAAACATATATAAGGATTTAAAAGTAAGTAATCGCTTTATTGTTAATCATGTGAATCATAATTATTATTATTATCATTGTAGTGCTTTGTGGTATACGATGTTTTTTGTTTGATTAACCTGGCGCATAGATAAACAAATCTGATGGTTTTCCAACACGGGAACAGGCAACATACAATTGACCATGTGAGAAACATGGGTTTTCTAGATTAATACCACAAACACTTAATGATTGCCCCTGGGACTTGTTTATAGTCATAGCAAAAGCAAGCCGCACTGGAAAACTGTAGTCGTTTAAACTCAAATGGCACATCAGTCGGAATCATTGGGATGCGCGGTATGAGAACATCCTCTCCTTTATACTTTCCTTTGAGTATAGTTGCTTCTATCACATTGTTTAGTAAATTTTTTATCGCTAACCGTGTACCGTTGCAAAGACGCGGTTGGTTGATATTTCGCAACATTATACACCACCGATCCAACCTTTAATTGAAGATTGTGAGGTGCCAATCCTGGCAAATCCAGCGAGTTTAAAAATTCCGGTGGATAGTTGACTACATCATCTTGATTAGTAGCCGAATCAACTGATTTATATATCCTCCAATTCGCCTGTAATTTGTTCTTTGAATTTTGAAATTTAATCCATTTACATCTATGTTTTTTGCAGCCAGTATAGCTCGTTCGCTCAACCAATCATGGTTTCTGTAATTTTGAGAAACATCTGGAAACACCTTCTGAATAAGGTTCATCTTTTGATCGAGTTAAACTGACAAAAACTTTGAGGAAAGTTTAATGCAGCCAGTCAACATGTCTATAGGAAATTTGCCATTACCAATGTCAATGAGTTGTTTTAGAGAATATGTTTCCAGATTGGTCATTTTGCAACTCGACACGCATATTCTTGCTTAAATGAAGTACTTTGACATGTTTCCACAAATTGGAGGACTTTAGACATGCATTGAAGTTCATCAGCTGGCGTTGATCGTGGAATCACTGGCAATGTTTCACGAAAATCTCCTGCTAATAAAATCATTGCACCACCAAATCGGTTATTATTGCTCCGTAGATCTTTTAAGGTTCTGTCTAAAGCCTCCAAAAATTTTTTATGTGCCATCGTGCATTCAACCCAAACAATCAATTTACATTGCTGCAAAACCTTTGCCATTGCAGAGTTCTTCGAAACGTTGCAGGTTGGAGTTTCATTGCTTTGCATATTTAATGGCAATTTTAGTGCTGAATGGGCTGTTCGACCACCTTCAAGCAAAGTTGCTGCGATTCCCGACGAAGCGAGTGCAAGTGCAATTTTATTTTGTGAGCGAATTGTTGCTAATATTAATGAAATCAAAAAAGTTTTTCCTGTGCCACCAGGTGCATCTAAGAAGTAAATCCCTCCAGTTTCATCATTTGTTACTTTCATAAGATTTTCAAATACATACTTCTGTTGTTCATTTAACAGTGGAAGATTTGTTTGAATTAATTCTTTCAAAGCGTTGAAATCATACAGTTTTTCTCGATGCAACTCTTGGTTAAAAGCGTCATGCATTGGACGATTGGGCGCGGTCAGGCCTAATTGAATTAATAGTTTGTTTGACATTATCAAGCACATGTCCTCAATTGAAATCAATGCTTCATTGTAAATTTCTTCACTGATTTGTATATTTGGATTTCCCATTCTATTCCGTATTTGATACAAAATATCATCACACATATAATCTTTGTACTTGATCCACAAATCAATTGGGTTTGATGGGAAGCATGTAGATATGATTATAGAAAACAATGTTCGTATTTGATGAGCGTGTGATGATATTACAGCATCACTGAGAGTTTGATCCCAATGAGCGTCATTTTCAAGCAATTGCAAACGTTGACAGGCTTCTCTGTAGGATCCACACAATTCACCATCAACAGTTCGTAACTGTTGGAATGATGTTGGGCCACGTACATTGACTAATAGCAGTCGTAAATAAAAACATTCATCATTGCTTGGATGTACTGAATAAATCCGGCCAATCGCATCGGTGGAATATACATCTGTATATCCTGGAACTGGTTTTCCTTGTTTCCGTCGTATAAATCTCCTTGAGGATTGATTCCAGGTATAATATTTTGGCATTTCAGAATATAGCAATGTTTGTGCGAAATCATCGTTTTGGCATGTCTCAAAAAAACTGGTTAATGTAGTAGATGGTGGCTGAGCAGCTCTTTTGTACTGCGTTTCTGTGCTGTAAAATACACTCTTTGTCCATTTTCTAAATGCACAGCTAAGTGAACAACAGAAGGGTGTCTCTCATGAATAGGAAAAGAAAATATTCGCCAAAACTGCTTCATTACTACTGACATAGCGGCCCATTTGGTATTGGGTAACTTCATCATTGGAATTCTCTGCACCAATTCCAATCACAGCCATATCACTCCCTTTGGTTACATATTTGCAAATGTATTTAATAGATTTCACTGAATGGCAAGATTCAACGTTGATGTGTGCTTTGAATGTCTTTGATAAAATGGGTGAATATGGAACAATCCAACGATTATCTATTTCAATATCTTGTTGATTTAATTTGACAATTGTTGATTTTCCATTGTCTGCTGTCGATCTGCGACGATACAATGGATAACCGTCATTACCAGTAATTGTTTCCGATATTAATGTACGTGGATATCGTTTTGAACATTTACCATCCATCATACACGGTGAATTTTGATTAAGAGTTCCACAGGGACCATGTATCATGTTTTTGATAACTACCTCATGCAATCCAGGATCTACTTGTACATTAGGGATTTCAGCTGATATCACTGCATCAACTTCATTTGGCCTTATCTTTTCAACCAACCAAATCAAAATGTGTGCATGTGGCAATCCTCGTTTCTGCCACTCCACAGAATACATTCCAGCAGCGTGTCTCACCAAACACATTATGTTTTACGATGAAATCCATTAAAGATTTCAATTTTTGTCTAAAGACTCTGGCTGTAATATCATGACGATCAATGGGTGATTGCCCAGGGAATAACTCCTGCTTGATTTCTATCCATTGCGGATTGCATGTAAATGTGATGAACAAATCTGCTGTACCATAATGACGAACATACGACATGGCATCCTGAGCATATTCGTGCATATGCCGAGGGTTTCCGATGTATGTTCCTGGAAGAATAGTCATCCGACCGACATTCTGTGCATTTCCATCAGTATTAATCGCATCTCGAAGGTGAATATACTCTTCAGATCGGAGTTTGGTTTGATTCAACCTGATGAATGTTAATCTCTCCGTTTCAATTTTAACATACATGTCAACAACATATTTGTGATATAATCGCCGACATTTCAATATGTGATTTTCTTCATTTTCCCCGAATCATTAGGCGGTATGAATAATAGTTCATTGAACTGACTTTTTTGTTGGTTTCAGAACCTGTAAATATATTTTGTTTTAATAACATTCAAATATAAAATTAAAATATACATAATATAATGACTGAGATATTATCGCCATAGCTAAACCAATATTTTAGTTACCTGTAATGGGATTTATCATTTTTATTGAGAAATCGTAGCCATCTTCACCTTGCCAAAATATAATGGGATATTGCAGTGCATCATATGAGCGGTGTGTTTCCTTTATACGTTGTAATTGATCATTCCGACGATGTAAAACAATATCACGGGATTCTAAGTTTTCTCCAACTACAACGATAGCAACTTCATCAATAGTTGGTGCATTAAAACGTCTTGTATGTTGACCTGCAGGTGTTTTATCAGCTCTGATTACAATTTTGTGATTATCGGATGGCATCAGATCCAGGGCAGTTTTAAACAATATAATCAATTGATTGTGTTTGATTAAATAAAGTTTGTAATTGTTCTACAATAGACCTCTTTACTAAATTGTTATGTGCACAACGCAGATCAATTTCTTGTGGTGAATTGCCCATAAAATAAATTTGCAGGAATTTGTTGTCGCTATCTGACACTGGTAACAGTGAACCTGCTCTGTGATATATTTGCCCTTGTATCTGTAAATAAAAAAAAATATTATGGTGTGGTATAAATTAATGGATTGTCAGTGATAAAACTTAAATAATATTTGATCTTAAAAAGTATATATTTAGTTTTAACTAATATCTATCAAATATAAAATATAATAAAAGTGTCACTGAAACGGAATCACCATATAATATGATGACTAAGTGATATATAAGTGATTAAGAAATTAAAGATTAGTGACACATCTTAACTTTGGTGACAGAAAATTTTTGTTCGCTAAAATAATTATGAGTAACTGCTATAATACATACCTTGAAAGTTGGCATAAAATTTTCCCGAACTACATTTGTTGTCCCAAATGAAGTCATTTGAAAGCAATTGTTATATTGTTGGATATGTGTCAAAAAGTGTATAGAATCTGTTCCTATTCCTGAAACCAATGAGTACAATGGTTCTGGTGGTGGATCCAATGGTATCAATTTTAACTTTACCATTTGCGCAACACAATCCATTGGCTTCGTTTTTGTATTTTAATGCCTTACAGTGTGAGCAAACCGAGTTCATAGAACCAATAACAACACATTGGTAGTTACTGTAGTCAATTGGACACATCGTAACTGAAAAGCAGCTCGATTCAAACTTGCGCGATTATTAGTTGAATGTCGCGCTCGCGCTTCACGCGTTTGTAATATCCGAATTCTTTCACGTTCATTTCCGTCGTCACGTTCTTGTGCAGTACGATTAGATCGGTAATTAGCTTGGTTTGTAGCATTTCTGGTTTCTTCTACCTAAATTGCTTCGTCTTATAGGAGGCATATCAAATATAAATTATTTTTTCACTAATCACGAACTAAACAAAACACTAACTAAGTAAACACTCTGCACAAAACACGATATACGAATTTGTTTCGTGTATCAGTTGACAAAAGCAAACTCAATAGATTAGGTCACAGATATATTAATGTTTTATTTACTATCTGCATTACACGATCACGCACTGTTTATTTATTATTGGTAACATTTAAATGTAAGCAGATGTTTCAGAAAGTTTGTCGAACTATAGCTGTCAACAGCTGTTTAGTGCCAGTTTAATTTTAATTATGAAACGTACAAACTACAATTTTTCCTGAATTCCAAAATATTCCAGATATATTTTTTTAACTTTTTCTTCATAAAAAACCTTCCTCGGATTTCAATGAACATTTTACAAAAAGAATTAACCGAATCCGTCCACCCGTTATCGAGTTTAGCGCTTACCAACACATTTCGACATTCATTTTTATTTATAAGATTAACTTGCCTGGCATTGCACTTGTACTAAGTATATAAGGATGCAATTGATTTTGTACAAAATATACATGTACCTATAATGTATAATACTACTGTACAAATAATGAAGATATAGATAGTCTTTAAGTGGAAAGTGGTCAAGTACCGAGATATCATTAAGACTGGCCTTATGTCCGAAGTACAATATCAAGGTCTCCTTGTCTTTCCTGCCCTTAATAGTCAATGCTTAACACGGATTATGACTGGAAGGTCTTCAACTAACTCTCTCCACTCTTTTTTCTCATTTAAGCCTCAGCGTCTTAGCTATGCCGGCTTTGATTTTCACTGGTTTTTATTGTAAAAGTACATGACAACCCTTGATCTCTCGGGTAGAGAGCCGAGATTATAACCATTAGTCTACGGAGGAGGACAGTCCTCCAGACTCCGTATTGGATGCTTTCTCCCAAAGATATACAAGTGGATACAATTAATTGAATTAGATTTGTCAAAAGGCATTTGACCGAGTGTGTTGAGAGCTAATCATGAGCAGATTGAATTCATATGGATGTGGAGGAACAACGCATAAAATGGCTCTAACGGTATGTCACGTCACTCAGTTCTCTCAAGAATTTCTACCTATCTATGCCTCAAGGACCTTAGACCATTACTTTTTAATATGCATTAAACGACATTGCCGATGACTTGCAAGCTCTTCAAAAATGTATTCTCCTTGCATGATGTACATCTTTACAAGAGGCAAGAGGACATACACTAGAGTACCACAGTGGATGAAAATGTTGTCTTTGAACTGAGAAAAGTGTGTGCATCACATTTCCTTACAGCCAATCCTCATGTTTTCATTATTTCATTCTAACACTGGCCTAATGAGGGTTGAGAAAGGGAGGAATCTTGTTGACACATCGATGCATTGCTGAGTATAAACCAGCAACAAAAGTCGGAAATCTCTGCCTACTTTTTAGGCTGCCGGCTTCATTCTCTAAACACCCTTTATTATTTGATTATAAGACTCAGCCTTGAAAATTGCACTGGAGTGTGTGTGGTCTCCTCACCAAATGCACCTGAAGGAAGAAATCTAGAGCGTCCAGAGATGTTTTTTATGGCTAGTGTGTATGAAGACTGTCTACAGGTCTGACGCGGAAGATGGCTTATAAGTGTTTAGTTCAGGACATGCTGTTTTTGTTTTATTTCATCAACTCAGAAGTGGACAATCCTGCTTCTGGAAAGAATCGGCTCTAGGCTGCCATCTAATACATCCCATACTTCTTTGCTAAACTGAGTTTTCCACTTTATATATGGAAATACTTAATTATATAGGTTTTTGTACTTCAGCTACACATCTTTCAGGGAGGACTTAGTCAAATCCAACTTCTAGCAAGAGATAATAAATTATCATCTATAACATACTCAAAGCTCTTATCAGTTGGCATTTGTTATATTTCCTCTTTTGTTTAACCCATTTAACCCGAGCGTCACTCGTCCTAATACAACAGGCACTAATATTCATGTTTATATCAGGTTACCTCCGCCCTTATTACTATTAAATACATAAGATACACTCTTGTAGACAAAACACAAATTAATAGACCTTATTGATTTAAATAAATAATTAAAAAGACGTACAACTTGTGCTAAATCATTACAAGTATTAAGAAAACCGTATTATTATATTATAAATATATACAGAAATGGTTCTAAACAACAGGCAAGTTCAAAATATGTCTACACTCTACATATTCCAGAATAAACAGATCACCATTCAAAAATAAAACTTAGAGAGTTCCTTTTTAAAAGTTACCTCAGACATAGTAAAGAAATCAGTGTGATCTGGTAAGCTATTTCCCAGGCGGTGAAGACGTGGCACTGAGCTGTGGTAAGAATACAGTCTGACAATATTTCCTCTCAAACATATGATTTGTTCTGGCCAATCTTGAGCAGCGAAAATATATTCTCCCAAGTAGATCAGGGGAATCCACTGAAGATGTAATAATCTTTCGGAGAAGAAGCAAATCATTGATCTTCCACCTGGTGCTCAGAGATTGAAGACCAAACTGATGTCATCCAAAGGAACCTCCGCATAATGAAAGCCAAGTTTCATTCCTAGAACTCGAAGAAACTTCCTCTGTATGCTCTCAATGGAATCAATATGGCCTATCTGATATGGCGACCACACTGGTGAAAAATATTCTAATATGGGGCGAAATAATTGTACATAGAGTGTTCCAAGCGCTACAGGGGAAAACCCATCTCTGGATACCCTAATAATAAATCCAAGAGTTGAATTTGCCCTACGGCTAATAAAGTCAATGTGACTTTTAGGATTAAGTGAAGATGTCATAGTCACCCCAAGATCCTTAATCATAGAACATCTGCTGAGTGGTTCCTCTCCAAGAAAGTACTCGAAGGTCTCATTCATCCGTCGGGAGAAAGTAAGTACTGAGCACTTTGATACATTAACCTCCATTTTATTTCTAGAACACCACAATAGTACACCATTCAAGTCAGCCTGTAGATCTCTGCAATCAGACTACGAAGTGATCTCCTTGTATATTTTGGCATCATCTGCAAAGAGCAATATCTTGGAGTGTTTAATGACAGAAACCATATCATTAACATAAATGGTAAAAAGCAAAGACCCAAGGAGCGAACCCTGGGGGACTCCAGAAAGCACAGGGAAAGCTGTGGATTTCAAACCTCTGTATCTAACCACCTGATGATGATTACTCAAATAACTTCGAAACCATCGTAGCATGGGACCAACAACGCCCAAACTACTAAGCTTGGCTAGCAGATGTTCATGGCTAATCTTGTCAAACGCCTTAGATAGGTCTATGTAGACACTATCAACTTGACTTCCTATATTGAAAGCAGATATGATGTCATCCTGATAAATAATGAGATTCGTGGCAGTTGATCTTCCTCTCAAGAAACCATGCTGAGCAGTGGATATAGTGTTCTTGACAAAAAAAGGTCTATTGAAAACCAAGGTTTCAAACACCTTAGCTAGAGTTGATTGAATTGAGATAGGTCTGTAATTTCTTATGTCTGAGCTGTTTCCACTCTTATATATGGGCTCTTAAATATTGTTATGTTTGCACACTGGAACCACAACTAATAGCTAGTTTTGTTATTGTTTACGTTTTTTCCATATGCCCAATTTTTGTCACTTCAATGCTCTGCTTACACTCTATGTATCGTGTTCTCAATGTTTGGTGTTTAAACTGTTTATAGTTGAATGAGTTTTTAATTCTTCCGCTACCTCATAGAACAAGACAATTTGCGTACTTCAGAAGTAGACAGATACTTGGACAGTGATATTGAGATATCAAAGACTGACACAAAAGTGAATTATAAAAAGTAAATGAATGGTCATTGTATGTAATAAACAGTTTTATCTCATCTCCCAGACAACTAATTCAGAAGCTTGTCATAAAAAAAATGTAATTGAATTTTGATTGTTTTGTTATTATAATTTATAATGAAGTAATTCGTAAAAAACATTATGGTTTTGAATAAAAAAAATATTAAAACAGACAAAAGTAATATTGACAGTTGCTTTTGATTTTTTTGCTTTCCTTACTAAAAAAAATTATTTGGAGAAAGCAACAAACACTATTGTAGAGCAACCAAATAGACTAAACTGTTCTGAAAAATTGACTAATTTATCTGTTTCCAAAATCATTCTATTAATATATTAGTACACAGATCAAAAGGTGATGATAAATAAACCACATTACAAATACAGAGAACGTTTTGCTGAAACAGTTAAGCTCCACGTGATTTTCAGCCGAGACAGTATTCCATGAGTAAATTTCCCGAAGATTGATTCCAAAATTTTAAAAAACTTGGTCAGTGTTCGACCATTATTTTACAATATTTTGTCTCGACAAACCAATTTACATTGTTGCCATTTCATATTATTGTATTACATTGTCATTATACTATGTTGAAAACTAATGCGTTGTCAAATTGTTTATTATTATTGCATTTTGCGTGAGCGATATTTCACTGCCTCAGAGCAGAGTTCTTGGTGAATTTTTCTAAACTTTTCTGCTACTTAGTGGTCACAGCTAGGATTTTCTGGGGCTTGAACTTAAGCAGATGAAAGAGGCTGTCCTGGGCTTGGGAGTCCAGTGGTCAGTATTGTCAGTTGCACCCATTCTATTTAATATTCTTATACCCCTTAATTTGTTTATTTTACTAAGACAATGTGAAGTTATACAATATAAATAATATATATATATATATATATATACACACACAATACTATTTGTTAATAAGTATGGAGTTTAATACTAACACTATATAGACAGGTTTAGTTAGGACTACAACTGATTAGTAATATCATGTACCTACCTTTTCTGCAAGGTATTTAAAACAAAACGATTACTTACATTTGTTATTTATCTACTCCTGTAAAATCTTACTAAAAGCCAAATGCATTACTTTTGAATGTAAGAAAATTAATCAGTAAAGATTATTTAAAAAGTTCAAAATTACATTCATTCTTTTATAATAGTAGATGCATACTGAATTAGTTTAAATCCATTGACCTTGTCAAGAAGATAAATCAGCCATGATTAAATAATTTATAGCAAAGAATTTCCTGAGGGTACTGTTTGAAGAGGTAACTAATAATTGAAAGATAATTCTTTAGAAGCACTCCTCTGTCCAGCTATTTGTGCCAGTTAGCACTACCCTGCCCCGCTATTGATACCAGTTAGCATTATCCTCTCCTGCTATTGGTGCCAGTTAGCATTACCCTGTAATGATATTGATACCAGTTAGCACTACCCTGTCCCGTTACAGATACCAGTTATCACTACAGTGTCCCGCTATTGATACCAGTTAGCATTACCCTCTCCTGCTATTGGTGCCAGTTAGCATTACCCTGTCCTGCTATTGGTGCCAGTTAGCATTACCCTGTCCTGTTATTGATACCAGTTAGCAGTACCCTGTCCCCCTATTGATACCAGTTAGCATTATTCTCTCTTGCTATTGGTGCCAGTTAGCATTACCCTGTCCTGTTATTGATACCAGTTAGCAGTACCCTGTCCCCCTATTGATACCAGTTAGCATTATCCTCTCCTGCTATTGGTGCCAGTTAGCATTACCCTGTCCTGTTATTGATACCAGTTAGCAGTACCCTGTCCCCCTATTGATACCAGTTAGCATTATCCTCTCCTGCTATTGGTGCCAGTTAGCATTACCCTGTCCTGATATTGATACCAGTTAGCACTACACTGTCCCCCTATTGATACCAGTTAGCATTATCCTCTCCTGCTATTGGTGCCAGTTAGCATTACCCTGTCCCTCTATTTATGCCAGTTAGCACTACCCTGTCCCGCTATTGATACCAGTTAGCATTACCCTGTCCCGCTATTGATACCAGTTATCATTACCCTCTCCTGCTATTGGTGCCACTTAGCATTACCCTCTCCTGCTATTGGTGCCAGTTAGCATTACCCTCTCCTGTTATTTATGCCAGTTAGCACTACCCTGTCCCGCTATTGATACCAGTTAGCATTACCCTGTCCCGCTATTGATACCAGTTATCATTACCCTCTCCTGCTATTGGTGCCACTTAGCATTACCCTCTCCTGCTATTGGTGCCAGTTAGCATTACCCTCTCCTGCTATTGGTGCCAGTTAGCATTACCCTATCCTGATATTCATACCAGTTAGCATTACCCTGTCCTGTTATTGGTGCCAGTTAGCATTACCCTGTCCTGTTATTGGTGCCAGTTAGCATTACCCTGTCCTGTTATTGGTGCCAGTTAGCATTACCCTATCCTGATATTGATACCAGTTAGCATTACCCTGTCCTGATATTGATACCAGTTAGCACTACCCTGCCGTGATATTGGTATCAGCCAGCGCACCCTTGTCCGGATATTGGTGCCAGTTAGTATTGATTCTTTTCCGCCCAAGTCAACTTTGGAGAAAGCTTCAATTTCATCAGTTCTCATTTCACTTAAGAGATGACTTTTAGTTCATCAGGTACACTTGGAGCAGAAAGGGAAGGAAGGGTTAACATTTAGGACCTGAACAAGGCTTGCTTCTTTATTTTACCGTGATTCAAGGAAAAATTATGTACACTAACATCGTAACAACAGTAATCAAAATGTGTTTTTTTATACAAAAAAAAAATCGATTTTCATATCCTTGGCCAATCAGTACAATGATACAGTAGTTTACAAACATTGAACTAAAAAAGAACCTAGCATGCTTTTTAATAAAACATACTACAAAAATTTTAATCCACTTAAAAACTAAATTACACTTTTTAATTTGTACACATAAAATTGTTCTAAAAATAGCTTATAATTATCTAAGCAGATAACAATTTTAACATTTGTACTTTTAGAACTGCAATTATGACAAGTATAGTATTACCATTATGTCAAACCGGCTTCAAAATGAATGGTATAAACCAATTAATTATGACTGACATGAGATTTCTGTAACACAATTTTATTTTAATGTTGCAAAAGATGTGTCTTTGACACAGGATAGTTACTTGTCACTTATGTATGTGGTGCATATAAGTGACAAGTTGATATATCTGCAAAGGAGGATAACATTCTACTTTACATGATAATGGTTAGCTTGAAATTGTTTTTTCGTACTTAAAAATTCCAACATTAAACCCTAAATTTTACAGATATTGATTTGACAGTATGTTAAATATTTAGGGATTTCAGTTTAAGATAAAACTGTTATTTACCCCTGAAACAAAATTAATAGGCCATATTGTTTTACTTTACGTTCAAAAATGTACTTAGGTTGATCGGCCCAACCTTTCCACAGGATATTACAGAAAAATACCCATTTCATTATTTACTAATGCAGATTGTAACTATTATATAAAACAAATTTCGAAAATTGAAAGATTATGAACGAATAAGAAATTTTCATCATCATAGTTATTGCCAAGACTTGAAAATTATCGCACGAATAATACAGATAGTTTAGAAAATCCGATTAAAAATCAAAGACATAAGCGATCTGTCAATTGAAAATCAGCCAGACATCACAATTAGTATTATTTCACAAAAACACAGATGAGACTTAAGCTGACTGAAAACAGTAATTGGTGTGAAAACTATGCAATCGACTTTGACCCTTCTACAAATTCCTGTACTCTTCGTAGGGCAAATATTTTATGTGATTAATGGCAATAAATAAAAATAATGGTTAATATCACTTCCCACCCTGTAAAGTCTGTTCTAGGGAAATCCCAAGACGGTAAGTCTCAAAGTAATCAGCCCAGAAAAAGTAAAATGATTTCTTAGAAAAGTGCTATTAATTTCAAGACAAGGTAAAAATGTGTGTATCTCACTGAGCTTTCGTAAAACACAGTGGGGAAAAAGAACATTTATGAAACTACTGTAATATAAAGAAAAATGTAATCTCCTTTAAATTGTAACTGTGAAGATTATACAATGTCTGTAATTGCTTTGAAAATTCAATCCAAAATACATAAAGATCCATCTTTACAAAACAATTTCAATTTTAAATCATTGCAACTTAATTATGTAATTAACTTAAAATCGAGAACAGGTTTTATTGTTGTTAATAAAGTATATTATCTTGAAATACAAGATTTTTCATTAAAAAAAAAAACACTATACAGTAAAAATCCAACATCATAGTAATAACCACTTGTAAGTTTACATTTTAAAGCAAACTAGGATATAATTTTAGAGTGGTCAAAGTCATTTTACATAATCATAATTGAAAGAAAGTTTGATTTGAAAGAATTGATTTCATATTTAAGTTATTTTACTAATAGGACATTCATATTTTTCAATTACCAAAAACTTGTGTCTGGAGGACAATTTAAAGGTAATATGATAGGACATTACCCATCAATATGATAGAAACGACAATATGACGCTAGATTTTAAGGTTCACATAGATACGATATTCTTCAAATAGATTCACATGAATACGATATTCTTCAAAATACACATAATACACAAGTGAAGGCTCATTTCAGGCAAAAATGTTGATCAAAAGAGATAATAATGTTCAAAGTTTAAAAAAATTAGAAACACTCTCAAACCACATACCATGTATCCAAGCAAATGGAATAAAATTATAAGACTAACTTATATTGGTAAAAAGCATTAAAAGTTATAACCATTCTTAAACAAAAATTATTAAAAATACTATCAAAACCAATGCTTGAATAAAATATAAAACAACAGTTGGCAATAAAAACAAAACATACCATAACATTAACCTATACAACCAAATTTTTGGAAACATCTTAATAATTACACCTATTATGTTTTTCAGTTGATGTGTTTTTGATCACCATATTAAAGAATGAGCTGATCTTTAAAACTACTTGAAAACACTGTTTTAAAATAATGATTGAAAATACATAATTTTGGATAAACTGCTTGAACCGTAATTAAAAAGATAAATTAGAAATGTTACAAATGTTCACATTGTCCAATCTTCCATAAATTTTAAAACAATACAAAAATTCTGATTATCAACTAAAGATGGGCACAAATTTGATTCATAATAGTGATTTAACATTTTGATGTACTCAATCCCAGATTTGGATTTAACACTTTCATCTTAATAGCATTCTTGAGGGTTCCTCAATGATTTCTTCAAGAATTTGTAATAGCAACACGAATAACATCGTTTTTAACAATGTTGTACGTATAACTACGGATTATGTGAAGACTATTATGAATAATTGTCTTTATCACAACACAAAACATATAACTAATTGATCTGTTTGGAAATCGTTGAAATATTAAAGAAAAATTAAATTCTCAAAAATATTTGTTACAATAATATAGTCTGAGTAACACTAATAAATATTTAACTACAGGAAATGTACGCTTTAGTTACACAGTACATTGTTTTAGCCTTATTATTTAAACCGTAAAAGTAATTTTTAGGAACGCGTTAATTTAGAAAGATTTACACTGATAGAAGTAATTTGAATAATCGTAACTTTCTCCAGAGCTAATTACTTACACAATATCAAAATGGAGACTGAGAAGGCTTGCTAGGTAAATTAAAAACACTCATAAACTGTATGGAAACACGTGGTACACAGTTTTATTCAATCAGTTCTCAATCGAACCGACTGAATTTTAGTTGTTCTATCTGCGAGGGTTTCGCCCTCTCGGTCTGAACCCACCACCCCTTGACCCCCCTCTTCCCCTCCCCCTCATTCTCCTTCCCCTATCCATCCCTCTGCCGCCACGAGGACTACCTCTACTTCTCGGACCTCTGGGGAACTTCTTCTGCTGGTAAGACTGTTGCTGGTACCTCCTGTCTCCATTACGATAATCTTCATCCATCGGTTCATCTTCGTCCATGCCCTCGTCATTCCAGTCGTAACTGTCTCTGAAACGTTCCTCATTGTTCCACTGATCACCGTCTCCATCACCATCGTCGTCATAATCGCCGTTCCCAAAGGACGCCCGCATATCCTGATCCTCGGGAAAGCTCGACCTGGTGTCCTCCTGATCGTTGATGAACCCTTGGTTCCTCCCCCGGAAAGGCGGTGGGGATCGATCTTGTCTGCCTCTCATTCCGAAGTCAGGCCTAAACGGCTCCCCAGGACCTCTGTACATGTCCTCTCTGAAGTCCGGCGTCCTGTTGAACTCTCTGCTCGGCATCGGACGCTGGAAGTCTCTATTCTGATTCTGGATATCGTGTGGGAAGCCTTGCCGGAAGTTGTCTGGAGGACGGAATGGTTCTGGTGGCGCCATGGAGCGGAACATTTCTCCTTGTTGGGGTGAAGGTAGAGGAGGTGGAGGTCGTAGCCTCTGCTCCTCAAGACCCGGGAACGATGGGGGAGGTTGCATCAACAGATGCCTCATGTCTTGATCCTGAGAACCTGTACAACACACAATATTGAGATTCTCCCCTCTTCATTAGGATTTTCTATAGATCCTAAGAAAACTCAATTTGAAGAAATTTTCTATATGATAGGAAGAACAGGCTTACCTTTACCATCTCCCTTTTCTTCTTCATAGGGACATTGAAAAAATAACACAAAAATTGGATATTCTCTGCCCATTGGACACAAACAGATTCTGTTTGAAGTGTCCAGTTCTACAAATTAAAAACACAAAAAGAGTAAAAAAAACAAAGACAAAGAGTTCTTTTTAATGTCTCTATGAAGATTACCTAATGCCGTGGCGCACATGCTCAATGTTCCAAAGTCTAGAGGGGTGAGGCTGAAAATCCGCCGCACGGCCCTAACCTACCACAAATAGACTCAAGTGTCAGACAGAGTACAGACCACTCAACCGTAGAAGTGTCACTACAGTGCACTTCACTTAAAGAAGCGGCCTTCTTAAAATTCTATAGTCTAGGCTGATAGTATCAAAACTGTGATTAGTGTGGACTGTACTCTGTATGTAGAGTGGAGAGGGAAGGGTAGCTCGGTATGTAACATGATTGCGTTACTGTGCCAAACAAACGCCAACAGCCTAACCTAGATTTTTACATTCTCACTCTTAGTGACAGACTTACGCACGTGGTTTGAGTTTGTAATCCTCAGTTCAATTATATCTCTGTCTAAAAAGAGAAAAGTTGATTGCCAATACTGAGTGTTTAATGTTTAAGGAAGTGAGTCGAGTACTTTGTGGTTGAAAACAACACCGCTTTGTGTTTGATTTGTGATGAAAATATAAATGTGTTTAAATAGTATACAATTATAGACATTACAAAACAAAACATTGTAGAAGCATATATGCTTAACACGTTTACAACGACGTGTATCTCTTCGGGTACTCGATTTTTTGTAGAGCGTGTTGTGCGCCTGATGGGGATATACGTTGCTGCGCATTTCCTCATTGTATTTTAATTGTTTGCCTGTCTTGGTGGTTTGTTAAATGTGTATGTCGTTGGGGACGCCATTGCTCGATTTTTATGGTAAATTAATTTTTAGGTACTCCTTGGGGTACACGGAGAAACATTGAAATACATTTTTTGTGCAAAATTGCAAAGCCTATATAAATTTTTTGTTGTACTTAGACGTTTAACGTAAAAAAATTATTACAATTTTTTGCCATTATTGAAAAATTTGACGGCAAATAAAAAAGTCCGGAAATAAGCGTTGTCATGAACTTGTTAAATTATAGGTCAGTCACAAGCAGAAAAAGTACAATATTTAAAAAATGTACGCAATCTCAACGTGGATAAACATTAGAAAGAGGTTGCTGTTCGAGGAAGTTTCAACTAATGTCAACAATTAGTTAAAGCTGGCAAGCCTTTTCATGACGGTAATAAGTAAAAACTTAATGACCGTTGAGGAGGTTTGTCTCCAAAATCATAAAATACTTTAACTCACTCTGTTTGTCTCCAAATACAGTTGTGGACCGATGTAAAAGATATATGTGGAAAATATAGGCAATGACTGACATTACTCACCAGTTTTAAGACGCCTGCAGGGGAAAAAACAATTCGGGACCACTTTGGGTGCAACAACAGCAGAATAGTTACAACTAAAATCCCAAAAGTTAATATTGACTACACATTTTTAGCACTTCAACTTGAGCTGTTGAACTTGCTGCAAATAAGGAGTTAAAAGAGTAATACAAGGCATGCTACAAGAATATACATCTTCCATTTTAATGTTCGGGTATAAAATGTGTTTCATACTGTAGGCTCGTTAATTAATTGCACTGATCAATAGTTTATTTGTAGTCAACCAGCAAATTGTTAAAATCTACGTTTTTACATTTTTCTTTGTGTGTCTCAGTGATCATTTCAAAAGTTAGTTTTTCGATCAGAATGTCAGTGAACTAATTTCTCAAAAAATTATTTTTGTGAAATCCAATTACAGAGCCAACCTTTCCGAAGAACACCTAAAATCTATTTTGATTATAGTGCTGCCGATACGGACTGACACTGTTGGCCAAAAACACCTGCACAAATATCTCACATAAAAAAAAGAAAGGCCAAGTGGTGTAACCGATGTTTTGTCAACATTTAAAAAGAATATTAATTTGAATAAATAAATTAATGGATTTTGTATAATAATACTGATAGTTTGGAACCTACTAAATCGGCTCAGTTACTGCAGAACGTTCAATTCTCGGTAGTTAGTTGGTCTGAACGTATTGTCTTACAATGTGAACGTACTTGGAGATCACTGAACATTTGTACGCACCTAACAGAGGCTGCTGTGACTGGGACTGCTGAGTGTCTTCACTTCGGTTGCTGTTCTGCCAAGAATCTTCATGGTCCGCCTGCAGCAGAAAACACCATCAAACTAATTGCTCATTAATTAAGCAAATACACAGTCCACTAAAAATATAACATCCTTGCAGGTTCGGCTGTCTGAAGCCTCTTTTTCTGTGAACCATTTACTCTTCTTACACAAGAAGAATTATATTTGTAATTTTGTCAATATCAAGAGGTTCCATGAGTAATTACGTGATAAAAAAACTGAACTGTTAGATTTTAATTTTCATGTAACTGTAGAGACATATTTTACTGTTAAATATTAACATTGCAAGATAACCTAAATTAAATCAAACTTAATTACCTTGAATGAAGATAATGAAAATATTATTATATAGCTGAATAAAACTTTGCGTACATCAAGATAAATACAAAGAAATAAACAACATTTATTTAATAGTTCAATATTTTTAAACATGGATTGTCAAACAGCAAAGAAGACCAAGTGTTGAGTCCAGAGATTTTAAATAGCAATGTAAAGAATATGTTTTAATTATTGTGCTTCCCAGTTACTCTGCAAGTAGGCCAATGTTTTAAGTAAGCACTTTTTCATAAAAACATAAAAAATACAACATTATTTATTAATACAACCATTACAATATTATACATTGCTATGTCTATTTTCTTTAATTTAGGTATTCTGAATTTTGCGTATGTCATATTTAAAAAACATACCCATACAATTTGGTAAACTTGTTTTATATATTTTACGTCACACATTTTTGTTGCAAATATTATTTTTTGTTCTTTCATTTTTTACTTATTGGGTAATTCTTGTTGCTCAGCAGAGCATGGACGTCTAGGACAATCATTCTATACAAGGGCGTAGCCAGTAAGGGGGTCCAAAGCCCTTGGACCCCCTCAAATTTTCATTTTTTTCAATTACTTTTTTAATTAATGAGTATTATTATTTAAATAATTCAGAAACTACTGAAAGACACAAATCAAGAACTTTTTAAAATATCAGTTGTCTGGACTCCCCAAAATTATTTCCTGGCTACGTTCTTAGATCTATAGGTTCCACGTTATACTTACAGAAGTGGAGTCTTGGTTCTCGTTGTCGGGGACAGGGGTTGAGGACGCAGGTTTGGACTCGTCGTCACTCAGGTCCATGTAAGGCCTGACATCGTTCAGCTCCTCCACTGCACCCGAATTGATGAACCGAGCAAAAGCTTCTGAGCCCTTCTTGATGGCTAACGTCAGGTCGTCCGTAGCTGTAACATACCACAGTTTTCACGATTAGTTTTGCTCATTTGATGTTTTGATGGACAAGAAACAATCATGTCCCAGACACTCCCAAGAATTAGACAGTATACAGTTAAAAATATATGGGATTCTGACAACTGACTGACGAGATTGTCTCCTCTCCTCTCCTCTCCAAACTAAAGATAGAAAAATTCGTTTTCATAAGTAATTATCCTATTTTTATTAATTTTTGTTCACTCAATATTTTTATTTGTTCTGTCTACTTTCTCTACAATATTGCTAATTATCAGAATTCTTAAGCCATATCCATAAGTTATTCTACATCAAACAACTTCTTTCAATTAAAAAATGTATACAATTAATCTACTCACTGCTCAAGTTAAAATTCTAATTCTAAAAAGTTCAACTTGAGTCTACGCACAGGCCATTAAGGCCCATGTAGACTTTTTCCCCAAGAAGTTATTTTTAATGTATGTATATATATATATATATATATATATATATATATATATAAATAAAATATATAATGTATGTATATATATTTTTATTTTTATTTCTCTCTTTATTTCAATATATGGATTATGTGATATAAGACTTTTTAACATTATTTAGCGTTAAATTATTTAATTTTAACTATTTTGAATTGTATTACTTGAATATTATTGTATATTTTATTACCATTAGATATCCAAATGCTACGTTTGTTTTCTTTTTCAATACAAAATATTTACTTCTGTTTTTCAGTATTTTGTGGAAATAAATGTGATTTTATTTCTTTAAATAAATTAAAAAACCACCTACTTTAGCAAAATAAACTATATGCTTCTAATGTATTTAATGTATAACTGTGATTTAATATTTTTCATTACTAAATTTTATTATTTATATCGCAAAGTTTACTGTGACACAACCGATCCAGTTCACTTGACTAAAAATTACCCAAACTTGGCTAACTAACTGTACATCAAAACTACACAACAGTACGAAGACAAGGTTAAAGACACAGAGACACAAGATGATGACACAAACAACTATCAATCAGAACGAAGAATATATTACATTACCATCCGTCGGAATCTGTCACACTTAACTCATGTGCACACAGTACAAAAGTCGTTTAAGCGTTTTACGTAACCAAACCAAAATGAAATGGAAGCAATAATGTATTTAGGTACAAAGATTTATAAACAGCATAAATTTATATTTTATTCAAAAGTATTAATTTACAGATATTTAAATTTAAATATTCTGCTTGATGACTAGACCATTGGTCTCCAAAGGGTTGATGTTTTCAAGAATGAGAGTAATTGCAGGTTATTTACAAAACTAAACGTTTCAATTCACTTGTCCACAATAAGTAAGAGTTCAGCAGTCCTACTAAACTACTACTAGTTAGTATTCAAAGAACTACTACAAGTCCCAGGAGCCTATACCAACATCTCAACATTTTTGTCATTTACATGAATTGCAATAAATATTGTAATAACTACTTACGGTAATCACTTAATTGATAGTACCAATCATGCAAAATGCAACTAGTGAAATGATTGTTAAATTTTATGTTTTGTTTAAAATACGTTTTTGGCTGCTTTTTAACAGCGTTCGAACACTAACGGGTAACAATCACGTGCACTTCATGCTTTCTAATAAATCTACGATATTACTTGGTTATTTTAATCATCTGACTTAATAGAATGAGAACCAAACCAGCACACTCCACAAAAGCACAACAGCACCATAGACAATCAAAGGACAAACTACAGTATTACTTGGTTATTTTAATCATCTGAGTTAATAGAATGACAACCAAACCAGCACACTCCACAAAAGAACAACAGCACCATGCACAGTTAGACAATCAGAAGGACGAAAGTGGATAGCCTATAATAAAAATTAGCTACTTACGTTTCAGGTCAATTTGTTTCCCGTAAATGATCAAACTTTCTGGCTCGATTTCTGCCAACGGGATAACTCCAGGTTGATTTACGATCAACTGATTGATGAGTTCGATGGGGTCAAATCCATCCTTATCATCTGTGAAAATCTCCAAACTTAATCCAGAGAAGCGTAATGGGTAGGGATCAAGGAGGAGTTACTACTAAAGGAAAAAAACAAATGGACGGAATCCTTGGAGACAAGGGCACTATCATCAGATGATAGGAAAGTATTTACTGGAAACATGGGATTACAGAAAAACCAACAGTGGGAAACGAGTTTACTAGTTTGTAGATGACTGGATTGGGTTTGGGTTTATAGAAACAAAATCACTACGTGGAAGTTAAAGGCTGAAACATATTCTAAAAAACATGGAAACAGATAAAAACTCATGCATCAACATTGAACTGTACTTAAGAAAGACTTCTTAAGCGCAATTTGTATCTAAGAACTATACAAACTTAACACACAAAAATTATATATTATCTTTTTATAGGAATAAAGAAATTCATTTTTTTAAAGTTGACTATTACTTCATCTGAAGTGGATCTTGTCAAATCCGAATTTCACTCATAAAAGACATCCAAGAGAATCTCAAATTAGCAAAAAATTTAACCTATGTTTTTAATACGGTATCATTTACTGTCAAGAAAAAAAGAAATATAAAGAAATTAACTCCTAACCTACATAGAAAGATTACTTTTAATTATTTCAGAGGTGCCTAATGTTTAATGATTTAATGATTGTAAAAATTTTACTATTAGTATAATTAATTAGCAACGAAAAATATGCTAGACAGACTCGTATGCCGGCAACTTAACTTCCAGAATCCTTTACAAATACAAATCTTGTATCTGATTTCTCTACTGTACTGTATTTTTGTATGGCATTGTAGAAAATTATTATTACGTCATAAAGCACTTCAATGACAACACTAAGAAGATATAATTTTTGTTTACTTGTTACAATATTAGAGAATAGAATTTTATTTCATTAAGAACTATTACAGCCTGCACTAAAACTGAGTTACTCATACCATCACCAACAGCAGCGTGGTTCCAATGGGCTTGAAAGTTCTTCGGGATTGGTTTAGAATACGGCACCTGAAAATCATCACAGTGTGATATAAAACTCTACGTAAAAATTAATAATAATTAAAGGCACAGATGGATAAAACTGAAATCTTAAATCAGTTTAAAAAATTATTTTATTACATAAATATTAACCCTTTTGTTTAAAAAACTAAGTTAAGTTATAAAAAACTACAGAAAAATGCCAATGTCCAAATGTACAAACATTGTGAAAACTACCGAAGAAATGAAAATGTCTTTATATACGCACACTCACAAAAAAAATTCTACCACAATATTTTGTTAATGCATTATACATTTTTTTTGTATATATAGAATCAGAATGAACTACGTATATTACCAGAGAAAAATATTTATAGCAATTTTGTAAGATTATTAGCTATTTTGTTTTAAATTTAGTGTAAAGCAAGATAAAAAAATAAAAATTTACAACATAACTTCTACAGTTTATAACATATTAATCAAAGATTTTTATCATTTTATTTAGTTAAACTTTCTATTTCACGTGATATTGTGTTTTATAGTAAAATATTTTTTCTAGCGTTAATCTGGAAAAAATGTATAATTTAAATATTTTTATTTTTTAAAACAATACATCTACAAATACAATTTGTTTTATAGGTTTAAAAAGGAAATTTCTTTTTCTGCTTACTGGTCAAAAAATTAGGAAAATAAATCAATATTTGTAATTTTAATAACTTCTTTAGTAAAACACTGCAAAAAACGGATGAAATAGGCCTGACTCTCTACAGTAGTACACTGGGTGGAAAATCCCCAAGGCGCGTGGAATAGGAGGTGGGCCGGACAGGCGGAGCGTGGTGGGGGTAGGGTATGCGTGACGTAGCTGCAGTCCTCGTGGCGCGGGTAGCCGGCCTTGAGCAGTAGGTGAACAGTCAGTTACACGAGTGTTGGTAGTGTGTCTATAGCGTGTCGGTAGCGGACTGTGTCGGTGAAGGTATGTAGTTACATGTTTCTAATTCATGTGTGAATAGTGTGAAATCAAGTAGTGTGTTTATAGTGTGTCGGTAGCGGACTGTGTCGGTGAACGTATGTACTTACATGTTTCTAATTCACGTGTGAATAGTGTGAAATAGTGAAATGCCGGGAATGCGGTGTGCTGTTGCTGTATGCAACAATTCATACTTCAAAACCAAAGAAAGGCTCGATGGTGTTTCTTATTTTCGCTTTCCTAAAGACGAAAGAGTAAGGAATATTTGGATACAGCGGTGTAAAAGAAAAGATGAATTTAACCCTGATACTTCGTATGTTTGCTCAGATCATTTCAAGACTGACGATTTTATAAGGAACATTCGTGGTGAAATTATGGGAAGTAAAAAGAAATTAATTAAAAAAGATGTTATGCCATCAATAAAATTAATGCCTCTGGAAAGCGAGAAGAAGTTTGAAAGAAAGGATCGACTGAAAGAACGAGAAACCAAAGAAATGATTAAAAGTATTCTTGAAAAATCGCAAAGGGTGGACGAAACTAGTGATAATGTATTGGGAGAATCAGGCAGACCCATTATTAACACAGGTACCGAGGAAAATATTGACTACAAATTAGAATACTTCAAAATGAAAGAAGCTTTGGAAAAGTGTAAGAATGAACAGTATGAAAAGAACGTCAAACTGGAGCAAGATTATAAAAACCTGAAAAATGAATTCACCCAGACCGTCTCAAAAGAAGTTCATCACATACTTAGTGGTGTGTTTTCTAAAACACAAATTGAGTTAATTCTTAATAAAAAGAAAAAGGTAAAGGCATGGAGCTGTGAAGATATAACAAACGCGTTTACCATAAGATACCTGAGTAAGAGATGCTACATTCATCTACGAAATAAGATGGGTGTTCCTCTACCAAGTATAACAACATTAAAAGAATGGGCGTCAAAACTTAGCGTACACAGTGGAGTACTTGATGGTGTACTTAAATTGATGGAAGTAGCCTCAGTGACAATGAATACCCTGGAGAAGCTAGTTGTACTTCAGTTTGACGAAATGAAAGTCATGTCGATTTTTGAATATGATTCAGTCGCTGATAAAGTAATGGGTCCTCATTCACAGGCTCAAGTAATAATGGTAAGATCATTATTTGCTTCATGGAAGCAGCCTGTTTTCACTGAATTTGACCAAAAAATGACAAAAGCGTGTTTAGACCACATTATATCAAGACTTTATGCCATTGGATTTACTGTTGTTGCTGTCGTGTCTGACTGTGGAGGAGGAAATTTAGGCGTGTGGAAAGAATTTAAAGTCTCCTACAATAACAGCGTTCACTTTTCAAAAATAACTAATAGGAATATTTATTTCTTTGCCGATGTTCCTCATCTATTGAAATTGATCCGCAATTGGTACATTGACGGAGGTTTTTTTATGTCGGATGGTACAATGATATCTCCAGCACCAGTTAGGAAGCTTATAGAGAGCACAGATAAACTGGAGATATCGTCATGTCATAAATTAACCAAAAAACATGTCAACTGCGAGAAATTTCAAAGACAGAATGTCCAGTTAGCTGCCCAGCTGATGTCGAACACAACGGCTTGTGCATTGCGACGCTATGACGTATGTGATGAAGCGCTTCGAAAGAATGCTGCAAATTTTATTAAATTGACAAACGATTGGTTTGATGTAATGAATAGTAGGGTGCCCAACGCAAGTTTAAATTTAATGTGTGGCTACGGTCTTCATTTAGAGGAGCAAAAACAAATTTTAGAACAGTACGTGAAAATAATGGAGGGAATGAGTTGTATTGAAAAAAATAAAAATCAACAAGAAGCTTCGATTTTTCAAAACGATAAGAAAACGCTAAAATTGTTCCAGAAAGGCGTGATAATGTCTACAAAATCGTTAATGTTGCTATTTGATGACTTGAAGATCTTCAACATATCATATATTCTAACATCGAAACTGAACCAAGACAGTTTGGAAAACTTTTTTCCCTTGTAAGAGGAAGTGGTGGTTGCAATGATCATCCAACTCCTCTGGAGTTTCTTTACCATATGAGGTTACTTATCCTTGGAAAAAATGAAACTTTAAGACGCAATTGCAATACCCAGCAAACGGACGATGAGTTTATTGTTGGGAAGGTTTTAAAGAAATCCTGTGTTGTAGTTGAAAAAGTGAGTGCTCCAGAAACTGAAAGTGACAATGACATGGAAGTGGAAGAGGAACCTAATTGTGAGACAGATGAAAGGTTTGTCAACGTAGCGACACCGCAAATCCATGATACACCCGGACCTTCAAGTGTAGACATACCAATATCAGAAGAACTATCTACTGATGGCCTTAGTTATATAAGTGGGTGGATGGCTAGAAAGTTAAAAAACAAGTATCCTGATTTAGGCCATTTTACATATAAAAGAAGCAATGAGGGGTCATGGGTTAGTGAGTTGTCTGCTGGAGGACTAACAGAAGCGACATTAGACTTTCAAAAAAAGATTATTGAAATGGAAAAAGTATTCATAGCATTCGCTGGCGAAAATATTCCCAACATACCTGGTGTTAAACAAAAATTAAAAAAGAAGTTACAAGAATTAGTCTGTGAAATACCGGACGAAATAATTGAGATATTTGCCAGAAGAAGAATAGCGATGAGGGTGAAATATTTAAATAAACAGAGGTTAAATCAAAAAAATGTTCAAAAATATAAAAAGTTACAAAAATTAGCTGCCTAAACTTCAGACTTGAAACTCGATAATGCAGGTAATTATATGTTTTGTATTAGTTACACTTTGTATTAGAATATTGTATTTCGTATGTAAATATACTGGTAATTGTTACATTGTATTAAAATTCCATTATAACGCAAGAAGTAAATATTTTTCTTTTTAAAATATGAAATTGAATAGATGGTTTTAGTTTGATACCCACTATTGTGATGTTAACACTAATTATTACACAACCATATTCATAATGCAAAGTTATTATTATACTTCAATTATCTGTTTATTTTCAGGGACTCCAAATTCTTTACTTTTGAAGACGGATGGATTAGAAACATTTTCATTACAAACTTGCCTTAAACGGATATTGATACTTGAGAAACATTTAAATTTCTGAGCTGGTGCAATATTGTTGTATATGTTGTATTTAAACTTTTATGTGCAGTTTTATTTGTTATTTGACTTCAGTGTTTTTATGCTATTTTGTCTGTGATAATTTATTCTTATGTATGTTACTTTTATGTGAAATATCTATTTTTATGTGCAATATTTATTTATTTGTTATCGCCTAGTAAAACTTAAAACCATGCCTGTCAGCTAATGATATATTCAAATATTTATAATTATTATTTCATAAATTATTGAAGAAAAAATGGACTGTAGCTAATACTTGAGAAACATTTAAATTTCTGAGCTGGTGCAATATTGTTGTATATGTTGTATGTAAACTTTTATGTGCAGTTTTATTTGTTATTTGACTTCAGTGTTTTTATGCTATTTTGTCTGTGATTAATTATTCTTATGTATGTTACTTTTATGTGAAATATCTATTTTTATGTGCAATATTTATTTATTTATTTGTTATAGCCTAGTAAAACTTAAAACCCATGCCTGTTAGCTAATGATATATTCAAATATTTATAATTTTTATGTCATAAATTGTTGAAGAAAAAATTGACTGTAGCTAATTCAAGCTGTAATATGACTTTGTCAATACATATGTATTATATCAACGACAAAATAAAGATTCTTGATTCTTGATCCAGCCTTGATATTAGTTTAACAGCGAAGTACGATGTAATGTTTTCTTGTAATTTTGTAAATAGCCATAATATGAAATATAAAGTACTTATTAATTACTAACTTGCATATTTTTATTGCAACTGCCTATGATAATACAGATAAGGCCATGTGCCCGGGTTATTGTGTTGAGTTAGCGAAGCTACGAGAATGAGACTGAAGTGTTTGAAATGCGGGGACCAGGACTGCAGCGTCTGGGACTGCAACTACGTCACGGCACGGCGGTAGAGGTGGGGGAGCCGTCTGTCCGGCCCACCTCCTATTCCACGCGCCTTGGAAAATCCCCAGCATTCTTAGAAAAAACTTAATTTTTGGCCTGGCACTAACAGGGTAAAAATTTACCATAGCTAATCATGTAAACACACGAATATAAAGTGAAAATGTTCCTCAATACCTTCTTCAGAACAACTTTGACTTTCTCATCTGTAGAATCGATGTCCAGACCGGGGATAGCTCCAGAGTTGTCAGAGGCAGGGTTGATGGTCTCAACTTTGTCCTCTGGACCCATGCCAGGTATCACACTCAGGTCATCTGCAATTTTTATCACAAATTACTGTAAACCTTCCTAACAAAATTTGTAATCGCTGACTACGAGGAATTATTGATATTTCACACTTGAAATCTGTATTTTACCTTTAACAGTGCAATTAAAATTGTTACAACTCCATGAAAGTCAGTTACTTTATTTTGTTCCATATATCGAAGAATATTCACTTTAAAACTTAGAGTGCTAATCCCGTAATTTTACGGAACAGTGAAACTTCTGAAGAATGCTAATCCCGTAGTTTTACGTGGTTGTCATTTCAATTGGTATTATATTACATTGTCCGTATTTAAACAGGTTTTGTCTAATCAACAATGTTATTTGGGTTTTTAGTAACACAATTCACCGCTAGAAGCGTCAGATGTATTGAATGAGCTTGATGATAAAGCAACTTCGGTCACTTTGTTTACGCGTAACTGTGCAAAAACATATGTTTTAAGGTGTACCACACAAAAAAAGAACTACAAAACATAAAAACATGATTTGTATTGTTCAAAGGACAGTTTATACTTGTAAATGGGTCATTGTAAATAATTGTATATATACTTAGTTTAGTTTGTTAGATAAAAAAACTGTTTAAAATAATATATGTTTTTCAAAAACATTTTTTATGTGTAGTTTTTGAAAAAAACACTAACAATCTCACGTTACAAGAAAGAAGAAAGTAAGCTGAATTAAGGCATGTAAATATTTTTCTTATACCTTAAATACTTTTTTTTAATAAATTTTTGAAAACCACCAAAAACGCCCAGCATTCTATAGACTTATATGTTATTTAGGGCTAGCACTCAAAGTGTTAAGAGTTTTGTTTGTTTAACACAATATTATTAGTATGTAACTCTTAATCACTCCTCAAGTAAAAAGATAAGTATGAAGAATTTAAAATGATAAATTATTTTTAAATTATGCTACAACTATTGGTGTATTTATTAACTCTTTCTTAATAACCAGAATTTTAAAATATTGAAATAACAGGTTTGCAATTTGAAATATTTATGCTATTTTATGTAATATCATCTATCTAATTAAATTTTAAAAACATTTTAATTACATTTATTTTTGTGAAAACAACTTTATACGCATTTTAACAGCAAGTGATTTTTCGAAACAAAAAATGATAAAAAATGTAATCCTTAAACATAATTGTTATGAGGCGGATTTCATGTCTTTTCAAGAACACAAATTTTGTTACAACTTTCATGTCGTAAGTGTGAGAAATGGGACAAACCGATTTCGTTCTCGTCGAGGCCTGACATGTTGGCGGGCAGTGTGTTGAGGTTGTACTTGTCCCTCATGAGGTCGCCAGGTCGATTGCGTGTCCAGAACTTGCTCGAATGGTCGTTACTTCCTGAACACAAGATGTGACCGAGCGGGTGCCACGCCAGAGTCCACACAATGCTGTCATGCGCTTGTTCTATCGCTCCCACCTCCTTGTCAGCTCTGCACAACCAAGCAAACCATTGTTCCCTTACTAGCTCAATAATGGTATTTAATTTATTTCAATTTTCATCATTTTTATTCGCCATAAACATGTACAATATGATTGACAAAGTCATAAATACAGCTCATCGTTACAGCCACATCTAAATCTTAAAACTAAGAATAATTAAGCTTACACAGTGACTGTAACTGAATACAAAAACGCAATAATCATTAAAGGTTTTATTTAACCAACTTTGTCCAATTTCAGCATAATTTTTTATTACATGTGTTATGGCTATGAATTTCATGTTTAAATTTAAGTAAATTTGGATTTTTATGTATATATATATATACAGGGTGAGTGGCTCTTGGTGTGACAAATTTTGTTGGGTTATAATGCAAAGTAAATGTGATACAATGGTGATTATAAAAAAGTCTAACTCCAAAAATTAGCTCTGAAATGAATTATTTTCAGTTTTTCTAAAAAGCCCGTGTTTTTGTACGTAAATCTGATATTTCTCAGCAACGTATGGACATATGTGAGCAAACTACACAATTTTTAGATTCTCCGTTAAATTTTCGATTTGAAAAAGTTATCGGTTCAAACGGTAAGAAAAGAAAATTAAGCTTCAGGTCGATGTAAATGGCAAAGTTGCTAGGTTTCATAAAAACTTAAATATCATTCAACCCCATCTTTTTACCACACCCTGTACAAAAGAATGTGTCAAGTATATTACAAACTTTGCCATTTAATGGGCTTTAAAATAGTATGCCATATGACCATAGTTAAGTATTCGGTTACCTACTTTTATTGGTTTGAATATTAAAAAACATGCAAGCTACAAAAAGATTAAAACAATATAATAACAACGTACAGTTTTTATGTTTTTTTTATTTAATTTTTATGTTTTATCAAACTGCTCATAAAACAGGGAATAAAATATTTATAAAAAAGTAAAGCAGTTTAAACATTAAAAGTCAAATCATTGCAGTTCATTCTCAAATTGGCGACCTTTTTTTCTCACACAAGCTCTTGCTCGCTTTCGCATTGCTACTGCGGTAATTGCAAAAGACAGTTATTCCCGAAGCCTTTGAGCAGCCAGACCAATTCTCCCTCATAATTTTTTTCTGAGTTTACTGGGGTGGAATAAACTTCCTGCTTAAAAAACCCCACACAAAAAAGTCAATAGGTGTAAGGTCGGGAGATCGGGCAGGCCATGCGACAGTTCCCCCACGTCCAATCCACTCCGGATAGTTTTCAGTCAGCCATTGACGTACTGTTGCATTAAAATGTGGACGGGCTCCATCCTGCTGGAATATAAGCTCGTCTCTTTCATCATTTTTCAAATTGTTCTAGAAGGTTAGGTATGTCATGTTGCAAAAAATCTAAGTAGATTGTTCCATTTACAGTTCCATCAAATATGTGAGGGCCAATCAGTTGGTCGCCTAAGACTCCTCACCAAACATTAATACTAAAACGCGTTTGAAACTATTGTTCCCTTGTCCGGTGTGGGTTTTTTGATCCCAGTTGTGCATATTATGGCAATTGAAAATTCCTGCTCTTGTAAACCATGACTCATCAGTCCAAAAGATTTTTCGATAAAAATGACGCTGCTCTATGTCTCTGTTTAACAACCAACGACAGATTTGTAGTCTAGGAGCATAATCAGTTAGTTGCTTTCAGACCTTGAACAGGCGTAAAATGGTATGGATGGAACTTATTCTTATGCAAAATGTCTAAAACCTACGTCTCTAGAAAGTTATCTACTACTAACTTCTGGATCATTCTGTACTGAATTTAGAACTACTTCATCTAATCCTACATCATGAACAATTTGTCCTACTTCGTTAGGTCTTTTGTGAACTGTACCTCCCTCCACAAGACGTTGATGGAGTCTTGAGAACACAGAATGACTGGGAAGTCGGCGATCAGGGTAGCGAGCTTGATACTCTCTTTGGGCAGCACGCGCATTTCCATCACAAAACCCGTAAATATAGTGCATATCAGCGTATTCTCGAGTAGTAAACTCCATGGCAGCCTACACTTGACTAAATTGAGTTGAAAAATAGTTTATTGGAGGTAGAAGTAATTCATGTGGACACTGGTCTTACAAAACAAGATAAGGAATGAATGCACAGTACTGGTGAAAGTGATAAGATAAGGAATTAATACATTGATAAAGGATGTGACCAGTAATCCATAACTACCATCCACAAATTATTTTAAACTGCTTTACTATTTGTAATCTTCAATTCCTTGTTTTATGAGGCAGTTTTATAAAACATAAAAATTAAGTACAGTTGTTATTAAATTGTTTTAATCTTTTTGTAGATTGCATGTTTTTTAATATTCAAACCGCTTAAAGTCGGTTACCGAATACTTAACTATGGCCATATGGCATGCCATTTTAAAGCCTATTAAATGACAAAGTTTTTAATATCACTTGACACATTCTTGTGTACAGGGTGTGGTAAAAAGATGGGGTTCAATGATATTTAAGTTTTTATGAAACTTAGCAACTTTGCCATTTAAATCGACCTGAAGCTTAATTTTCTTTTCTTACCGTTTGAACCGATAACTTTTTCAAATCGAAAATTTAACGGAGAATCTAAAAATTGTGTAGTTTGCTCACATATGTCTATACGTTGCTGAGAAATATCAGATTTACGTACAAAAACACGGACCTTTTAGAAAAACTTAAAATAATTCATTTCAGAGCTAATTTTTGGAGTTAGACTTTTTTATAATCACTATTGTATCACATTTACTTTGCATTATAACCCAAAAAATTTTGTCACACCAAGAGCCACTCACCCTGTATATATTGTAAAAAAAGTTTTGTACTTTAGTTGTTATCAAATCTCATTTTGTTGCTATAATACTGAAGGTGTTAACAAATAAAGTTTTTAAATGTTTAATTTTTCACACTCTTAAGAATTTATAAACAATATTATTGTTTTTTGTAAATATTGCAAAATTTAAAATCACAACATTTATCTGGATATCTGGGTTATCCAGATTGGTTTTACAGAGTACGGGGTAACATTATTGGAAGAATTATCAAATTTTTGTTTTAATGAACAACTTTCAAGAGAAGAATATTCAAGAATCAGTAGTTTTCATGGCTCATTCTGAGTAAAATCAATAGCAAATTTATGATAACAGAATTCAAACTTATATAAGATTCATCATAGACATCAGTTACCATAAAATCCATATTCCATCCATAGAAATGTATGTGGGTGATTCTAGAATGTTTCTTCCTCTTGAAGTTTTCTTTGACCAGTTAATTAATTTACTTTTAAGTAGAAAATGTATCAACAACTCATGTTTGAGATCGGATCTCTGACTCACCCCACATGCCAGAAGAGTGTATGGCTCCGTCCGAGCCCCCGCTGCAGAACAACCCTTCGTGGTACGGATGCCAGGCGACAGAGCTGCTCTCCTTCTTGTGGCCACGGAATGTCTGCACCTCGGATGACAAGTTCCGCACGTCGAACAGCTTGAGTAAGTGGTCCCTGGACGCCGTTACCAGCCAGTTGCCATTGTTGTTCCACTTGACGTCCATAACCGTTGACTTGTGCGCATGTCTGAGACACACACAGTGGAATTTGACGCTTACGGTTCAATATCGCACATTAAATGTATTTTAAAGTACACCATAACTTCATTGGAAGTTATTAAAAACCAATAATTAATGTATTAATTTTCTAATTTTATTGCAATGGTCTTTTTTCCATTATTGAGAAACAACAGTTGTGCTTGAACAACACAAATTGTATACAACAAACATAAATAAAACACCACCTCTCTCAGACCTACCCCCCTCTCCCTCTGTTGGAGCTAATCAGTTTTTGTTCCCCCCCCCTTGCCGTGGATTTCACCACTTATTTGCATTGGGACATCATAGACGCAATTATCTCCAGTTCAGTACCATTCCGAAAATTCTTCAACCAGGCAACGAGGGTCAACGGTAGTAATGTTTATACAGCAAGTACACATTAACAATCATCCATAACATATATGATTAACATAATGGTAAATTTATCCTTAGGATAAATCATATATTTATTTTACAAGTGTCTTACTGGAATTGAACACACATGCCAGAATAATAAATGTCATGTTATAAAAATCTGATTACACTGATTTAATATTTAACATTCAAGATTTCCTTTTATGTAAAACCCTTCCATGGATACAAAAACTGTGCACAATTACAAGTTCAATATGATGCTATCAAAAGCGGTTTTTATTGTCACACTAATGAGGAAATGTTGTGAAGTATTCAATTCATCCTTCCAATTATTCCTGATTTCTTTCTTGTCATTATCCAATAAGAGTTGCAAAATATTTATCAATTACACTTGGAACATTACAAAAGCAATACAATGCTGGTGCAATTCAATGCTGGTAGAACATTAATCCTCCGAATAATTATCTGCGTATTCTTTCGTAAGATCTTTGGAACTTTTAACTTGCAGTAATATTATGGTGAAACACTCGCTGGTCGGAGATAGAAGTTACTTTACTACTTGAAGGTACCACTTGACTTACAAAGTAGCGAGCGACTGCCCAGTCTTGGGATCCCACAGTTTGACGGGCTGTTGGTTATCCTTGCTGCCAGAGATGACAAGGCCCTTCTGAGGGTGCCAGTGGACACATTTAACGTCTGCTCCGTGACCTGCAACATGGACACGGTCAGACCATCACAAGATTGTTCGCTTCAACCATTGACTCAAATAGGAGAGAGTGGATTCTTTTTAAGAAACTTGGTGTACTAACATTACCGTCCATGTATATTTTATCCATTTTAATGATTGTTAGAAGCAATTTACACTGATTTAGCATACAATGTTTAATAGCAAGTGTACTTTCAGTTTAACTCAGAAAAGTTTCCAATACCAAGGGATTACATTTTATAGTGTACTACCTAATTTCATTCAAACTATGCCAGTCAGTTTGTTCAAGAAACACATGAAAAACATTTTGATAAAGAAATGTATCTACAATGTAGAAGACTTTTTAAATATAGACGACTTTTTAACTTAAGCATGCTGTAGCTTAGCGAATTTTATTTTATTTTTTACCATTGTTATACATTTTTATTAATGTTTTTGACAAATAAAGATTGTCTATTGTCTATTGTCTAACTGTGATACAAAAACCTTAATGTAAACTTTGTTATTATTTTAAATTATTGTATGTGTTTTTAAACTTTATTTTTTATTTATAAATGTGTTTAAGCAATAATTTTAATAAATGAACCACTTAAAAAAATTTTACTGTAATATAGTTTTTATTTATAATATATGTTTACTATGTTCATGACAATGTCTATTGTACACTTATGTATTTTAATGACAATAAAGCTTTTTGATTCTTGATTCTTGATCAAGAGGAAATCAGGCACTGCAGATTCTTAGTTACTTAGTGACTTGTGCCTTAGATACGATTCATAGTGTTCACATAATTACATTTACTATAGTAGGTTACCGATGTAGTACTTACAGCCCCAATTAGTGACTATATCTTGTACAACTCTAAGAGGATCTACTAAAAATGTAATACGCTATGTAAAGGACTATGTAATAACAATTTAGTAAAGGATGTTACGTATTAGCCCAATTTATTGACTTATCTAAAGTGTTTCACACAATATAACACCAAAAGTTCTGTAATGTAAAACATATTAATGATACACTTTTCTGTTCTGAAGTAAAATTTTGATTGTTATTTATGACTTTTGTTAATTATTATTAATAATTAAGAGTAAAAGTAAAAGCCAGAAAAGTGGTATCAACAAACAGTAAAAGTAACGTTTTTACAAACATTCTATGCAACTGTAATCTGATGCTTTGTTTAGCTTTGAACATCAAATTCAAATTTTAGTAGTTTCCCGTAAAATTAACATGTGTACCAGTTGTACCTCACTGGTGGGGAAAACCCAAGCGAATTATATTTTTATAAAAATAAATCCAATTGCTGATTTAATACCGATTGCCATGTTATAATAAAAAGTTACTTAGGAATAACCAATAAAAATCTGACATTTAGTCAATAAACTTTGTTTTAGGCAGCAACCAATGTGTAAACTACTAGTTTACCCCAATCTTCCATATTATTTTACAACACAATTACACTTTGTAATAATTTGAATTAGGTTTTACTAAAAATATACTACTGAAAAATCTTTTATTGGCATTAATATCTTCAGATAGTTTATTCAGACATGGTCTTATGTATGCATACTTAATTTTGACATAAAAATTTACATTTTAACATGTTAACGACAACGGCTTATTTTTGGCCGTTTTTATTTGCTGTAGAATTTTTCAACAATAATAACATAAAAAGCCCGGTGTGTACCCAATTGGGTACACGACGGCAGTTGTGAAAGTTCACATGTACCCGTTAATTTTATAAAATTATGTTTATTTCAATAATTTAACATAGACTATCAGTCAAGTAACACTCCTAAAAATAATGATATTTTAATGCTCTTTAAATTCTAAGTTTTATCTAAAGAAATGATAATTATTGAAGAATAAAACTACATTAAAAAATAACTATATGAATTAGATTGTGAAAGTTGATATTATACTAAGTGAAGTCGGTCAACTCGCCTCTTAGTGTCCTTTCTTCTTGACAGCGTTGGAAGTCCCAAATTTTAATCGTTCCGTCATCCGAGCAGGTGGCAAACTTACTATCACTTGGACTGAAACTGCAAATAAAAATATTTCTCAGTAAAAGGTTAAACATTTCAAATTGTTCTTTACATTTACTAGAGAAAGTCACACATTTTGTCAAATCAAACTACCTAAAACATTAACTAGCTTACCATTAACAGTTGAGAGAGTGTTCTTTTGCATGTTTCTTAATCCATTTATAAGATCTATATTAAATTAAGGTAGAGTAAAAGTGATTATTTCCAATTCAAAGTATTTATTGCACATTGACATTTGAATACATAAGTAATACAAACAGGTGCATGATCAAGTTTTTTAAATGTATAACTAAAATACAAGCGTTGCAGTATGTTCTGCATGTATTCTATATTGTATTATGTCTATAAAGAATAACAAATTCATCCTTATTTTACATAGACTGAAGTGATAATATGGCGTAATAATGAATAATTGCATGGGTTGTGATTTTAAAATTGATTAGTTATATTATTTTAAAAATCTTTCTGCATTTCATTTACACTGTAATAAGCTTTTTCTATGAGGAGGTTTTTAATACTATTTTAAAAAATTATTATTTTTAAGCTCTTTTAGTGATAAAGGTAAACAATTAAATAAGCGAATTCCCGCATATAGTGGACTTTTTCAAATATAAGAAGTTTTATGAATTGGAAAGACAAGAAGAGTTTTGTGTCTAGTATTATGATTATGCTGATTTTTGTATTGGTCAAAGGTGTTTAGGTTTTTATTGACTAAATTAAAAATAATGTATAAACCTGGTAGTGTGAGTATTTTAAATTTTTTAAATAAACGGTCGGTTTTTTATTTACCATTGTGTACCCCAGTGACCGTTTCTGACTAAATTAAAACAGATTTCAAATGTATCAGGGTTTTCTA
>NW_025781976.1:0-37823 GCF_021130785.1 Homalodisca vitripennis | reverse complement strand
GACAGCAGAAAATAACTCATCTCCTGGGACCTCATCAGTTGAGGGGGCCCTGTAAAACTTAGGCGGCCGACACATGTTCTCAGAAGGAGAACACAGCTCCGCAAAAACTAACCAAAACACTTAATTAAACTAAAATTTTAAATCTTGACAAGCTACTCCTAACTTGTACACCACGGCTCGGAGTCTTTGCCACTCTACCGGAAAGGCCAAACGACCTTCAAATGGTCCAGTGGCCTCTGCAGCCACATAAAACCATCACACACATACACTATAATTAATAAAATAAACAACACATGAGCCGGGGAGATATAGGTATTGAACCGGCTCAGACTCCCCCCCACAAAAAGGGGAGGGGAACTCCCCTCTGTTAATTTTCTTCAAAATGAAGAAACCAAAACGAAATGCCTCTCCCCCCAATGGTTGAAGAAATTATAAACCGGAAACCCTGAAGTCTGCAGAAGGTAAAACCAAGAAAATCCAGTTGGAGGCAAGAAATCCCCTCAAAGAGGTTGCGTGGGTACAAAGAAGAAAACAGGAACCTTGATCCAGGAAGAAGGAGCAGAGGTGATCAGGCCTCTGGACCTAAAACCCTCCCGCACAGACTAAAGAGAAATCACGGATGACTCCGGCAAGGCTTCAGGTGGGATATGTGCGCCTTCCTGAAAATCTTCCCGGACTGAGGATCTCCCAGTCGGGCAGTCACCTGGGTCAGAAACTTCAAGATGCGGTGGGGACCAGTCCACCTGTAGCAAAGTTTAGCAGCTCTTTTAATCCACAGCCGAACTGACTGGGTGAGCCTTGCAGTAAACTAGATCCCCCACCTGGAAGGGATTGGCAATACGACCTCGGTTGTACTTCCTCCTTACTAACTCCCTAGCCCGAATGAGAATTCCGCCTGGCTGCCTCCCAAGTGGCTTTCACATTGGGAGAGTACCAGGAGGGTGGCAGAAGATCGCTAATTTTCCAAAGGTTCGCCAAAGGGTTATTTGGCGGAAAGCCAAATAATAACTCGAAAGGTACCGCCTTGTGACTTTCATGCTGGGCCGTATTAAAGGCAAATTGGATCCAAGGTAGTTGTTGATCCCAGGTGGTCTGATTTTCCGCATGAAAAGGCAATGAGAGCAGATCGAAGATTGCGATTAAACCGTTCGGCGTGAGAAGGCTGAGGATAGAAAGGGGAAGTAGTCACATGGCGGATTCCGTGCCCAAAGCACATTCTTTTAAAGATATTGGAGACAAACTGTGAACCATTATCGGAAACTAAGGTGGCGGGGATTCCAAAGTGTTGAAAAAAATGGTTACGAAGTGCTTGCACCGTGAGCTGCGCGGTAGCACTCCGCAATGGGGAACAACCAAACAAACTTGGAGAAGGCATCCACACAAACAAGTAGGAACTTATTTCCGGACTTGCTACGCGGGAGAGGCCCAACATAGTCAATGAAAACCTTCTCCAAAGGTTTTTTTCCGCCACCTCAGATGACAAAAGACCCAACTTGGTATTTTGAGCGGGTTTGCTTAGCGAGCACAGTTCACAAGAACGTACTCGAGCTGCAATATCCCGGTCCATACCTTTCCAGATGAACTGATCCCTAATCTTCGCGATGGTCTTATGAATTCCTAGATGTCCGCCCACAGGAGAAGAATGAAAATACTGAAAGACCATCGGTACAAGAAAAGCTTGGCAGCACTAACTTAGGTTTTCTCCGCTGCTTGTCACGGCAGCATAGAGCACCTCGGTACAGAAAATAAAGAGGGTGGGCACCTCCGTTTTTAAGCTCATTGATGATAGCAGTCAGCTCGGGATCCTTAAGTTGGTGTGGAACAATGTCCCGAAAATGCCAGAGGAAAGTCTAGGAGCACGCCACAACATGGCGGCTCTGATAAATTCTGTGTGGTCGTTGGGTAAGTGATACATGCGTGACAGAGTGTCCGCTATGATATTTTGGGTGCCTCGCACGTGCTGCACTGTGTGAACTTAAGGGCAGAAATTTGGACTCTACCCAGCGACCAATCTTCCCGAGCTGACGGGGGTGGGCAAGGAGCCAAGAAAGTGCCTGGTTGTCGGTTTCCAACAAAAATTCTTTATGTTCTAGGTAACGCCTGAACTTATTAATTCCAAACACGACAGCCAAACATTCCAGCTCATAAACAGAACAACTCTTCTTCTCACAAGGGGTTAACGTGCGTGAAGCATAAGCTATGGGCTGCCGGATACCATCTACTTCTTGCGATTAAAACAGCAGCAACGGCTAAGGAGGAAGCATCAGTTTGCAAGACGAACTTACGACTGAAATCAGGCATAGCCAAGACTGGAGGCTGCATCACTGCCTCTTCCAGCTGCTCAAAAGCAGTCTGTTGCGCTTCACCCCACTCAAACTTGGCACCCTTTTTCCTAACGAGAGTTCAGAGGGGCCGCCACTTCAGCAACATTGGGGATGAAGCGACGATAAAAATTTATCATTCCCACAAAACGGGCAATCCCCTTGGCATCCTTAGGAGGAGGAAACTCCCTGATTGACTGGGTTCTCTCTGGATCAATACAAACACCTCGAGAAGAGACAAGATGACCCAGAAACGATATTTCAGGCTGAGCAAAACTCACCTTTTCAGGATTGACGGTAAGGCCAGACTCTCGCAGCCCTAGTTAGAACTTCCTCTAGATGAGTCAAGTGCTCCTCATAACTCTCACTGTACACAAGCAGGTCATCCAGATAGTTGAACACGAACTTAAATTTGACATCATGAAAGATAGAATCCAGGAGTCTGGTGAGTGTCTGGGCCCCCACAGCCAAGTCCATTGGCACTCGGGTGAAACTGGTACAAATTCCAAGGCACACAAAAGGCAGTGAGAGGTCGAGACTCGTGTTTTAGAGGAATCTGATGATATGCCTGATTAAGATCAAAAATGGAAGAAAATACTTGGCCTTACCAAACCAGTCGAAAAGCAGAATGCAAATCGGGGGAGAGGCACGGAGTCAATTTCTATCTGAGCATTGAGCTTTCGATAATCCAGGACCAATCTGGACTTCCATTAGGTTTCGGCACTAGAAACGCTGGGACTGGAAAAAATTTGAGCAAGACGGCTCGATTACCCCACTCTTAAGTTAAATCATCAATCATATTTCTCAGAATTTCCATCTTGGGCCGGAGCAAGCTTTATATGGATGGGAACGTACAGGACGGGTGTCTGTAAGACGAATCTCGTATTCCAAGAGATTGGTCGTGCCCAGTTTGTCAGTTAGGACTTCAGGAAAACTGGGAACAAATCTGCCTTATGTCCTCAGCCTCTTTCGGCGTAAGATGTCCTAGTTGGTCAGGAGGAGTCAAAGCTCTTATCTTCCATCTCTAAGGCAGCAGTCCCACGAGACTCGACATCTGAAAAGGGAACGAGCACCCGCCTGGCGAAAGCAAAGAAAACATGACTGGAGGCCAAATCCAAAATCATGCCAGTTTTTCCGATAAAAATCTGCTCCCAAGATGAAAGGAAAAGTCAGGTCCTTAGCCACCAAAAAGCTCCAATCCCAAGAGAAATAATTAATTTTGATGTGAATCTGGGCACTACAGATAATAGGTAAAGGTGTGCGTGAAGCAGTCCAGCAGATAAGTGAACTAGGCTCAACCTGCCGTATTAGCCCAGAGGATTTTAGATCTTCAAAAAACGACAAAGAAATCAGGCTGCGTGCTGACCCAGAATCAACCAGGGCCTTCTGCACCACATTCCCCACAAGTACATCCAGTTGTGGGCAGGTTGAGCGGGCAGCCCTTACTCCCTGTGCAGCCAGAGCAGCAACCTCCCCTCTCGGCCAACGATGATTAACTGTCCCCAAGTCTATTTCTTTCTGTTTTCTTTCTGTTCTGCATTAAACCAGCTACCCCTTTACCATCAAAAATCAGGTACATATTTGCCCTCAAAATTACCTTTACGGCACGAGTCGGGCTTACTCGTCCGCAAGCTTACTAGTTTTTTTTTATTAAGTGGACAAAACGGTCTAATATGTCCCACTTGCTTGCAGCCATAACAGGTAGGAGGCTGCCTACGGGAAGGAGCAGCTGCTGGCTCAGACTGCACCGGAGCATGGACCGGCCCCGGAGGCAAGTGAGGAAGATGCCTCGACATGGCCTCCCTTTGGTCATCCGCATCCTGAACCCCTCTAGAGATGATGGAGAGGCGGTCCAAATCCGCAAAAGATGCGGGACGGCTACAAAAAAATCAAACGGTGAGCGTTCTTCAGGTTTAATGCCCTCCAAAATAAGGCTCACCAACTCCGTTTCACTCAAGCTCAAGCGCAACACCCGGGCTACATCCCGTATCTCCCCCGACAAAATGGCTCAACGTCTCGTCTGGTGTCTGAGGACGATAACGCGTTCCACCCGCAAGTCGCTCCCTAACCCGAGCAGGTACAACAGAACTCCAAGATCTCGGCGTGGAACTGGTCAAAGGTGGCACCTCTCTTAAGGCAGTCTAGAAGGCGATCAAAAAGCGGCCCTTAAGGAAAACTGCGCTAAAATCTGCATAAGCATGGCATCTGTCATACCAGGAAATTCTCTTAGCTTAAAAACTTCCAGAAGGAAATGGATAAGTTAAATTAGTGTCAAGCCCATCAACTCTGGGGAAGTGTTGTAAAACACTCCCCAAAGGATGGGGCAGTTTGCCAAAGCTAGAAAAGGAAGGCACAACTATAGATGATGCCTCACCAGCCGCTTCAGGAGGGCCACTACCCCATCGGGAAGACATAGTACACTCTGGGAGGCTCGAAAGAAAGAGCCGGAGGATGGTTAGCAAAAGTAATGGTAGTGGGAACCTCCGTTGGAGTGACAGCGGTAAATAGTACCCCCTTCTCTTTCACCGAGCGCACCTCACTCAAACCATCTAAGGCTTGTTTTAATTTGTTACTGGCCGAAAAAAGCCCAACTTTTAATATCAGAGTCTAAACTAGGGAGACTGACATAAGTAAAACTATTCTGTCACGCCAATGTAAAAGCTGAGATGCCAATCTAGCCTTTGCTGGACCCGGACATGGGAAGTGACTCAAAATTAATATCGTCTTCTAATTCCTCCATTCGGGGTTTTACAAAACTCAAATTCTGTGTTAATTTGGAACTCTGCATTCCAGCTGCGGTCCAACGCTATACAAGCCCGTAATTGAGCCCTTAATGCCCTCACATCTCCCTTGGGCTTCTGTCCTCTCGCCAGGACCTCAAAAACCAACTCGGGCTTGCGTAGATGTTCAGGCACCAGGGAAAACGCCATACCAAACAATTAAGACAAATAAATACAACAATAAACAACAAAGCGTACGCAACAATTACTTAGTAACCTAAGTGGACTCAACTCACAAAAGGCTTACACTGACGAGGTCCAAGTTGAAGAACTTAATACCTGCTACCTAATAGAAGGATACCCTGCAAATATACACTAACCACCAACCTACAAACACAGAAGCAATAAATATAACAAAACAACACATTGATAGGGGAGAAGTAGAGTACAGTTAGATAAATTTAGCGGTTTAAGCAATTTAGAGTCCCTTGCTCCCTGCAAAGGGAAAGTCTGCAGGAAGCAAGACACTAAACCAATTCCACCCGGTATCCTGTGCTAGGGCGAGCTCCTAATGAAAAAAAGTTGTGTACTCATAACCTCCCCCTACCTAACACTAAACCTACACCAACAAACAAAACCAGAACTGAGAGACAGCTGAGAGAGCAGCTAACCACGCTCTGCTACTATTGGAACCGTACATCGCCGCTCGCACACACCCACAGCAAACCATCAGGGGAAGCGGCGCGCCCATGGTGGCGAACGGAATGCCGGATCAAAACTAAACTAGGTAAAAAAAAAGAACACCGTGGTCAGCATACTCAGGTTCATTTACTAAGACACAATATAGGCCTATCTAGTCAATATAAATATATAAGTATATATACTATAAATAAAAAAAAAATAAAAAAAAATAAAAAGTGCCTGCAGTAGTATATACCTCAAACAATCCTTATCAGGTGCACCTGCATACAAAAATTAGAAAACGCCATAATTTGAAACAATAAATGCCAATTCCACCCGGTATCCTTCGGCTAAGGGCGGGCTCCTAATGAAAATCCAAGAAATAAACTAAATAATATCTAAAACTAACTTAAAATTAAATAACAAAATATAAAACTATATAAATGGCAACAATAACAATAACAAATAAATAAAGAAATATGAGCAGGGTATCACAGATGTTGACTAGTAGTAGCAATGTCCATCATGGTGGCCGTCCTTCAGCAGAGCGCAAAAAGCGAAGGTTCTCTGCGACCACCGCATGATGGAGAGGATGACAGCAGAAAAATCAACTCATCTCCTGGACCTCATCAGTGAGGGGCCGTAAACTTAGCCGCACATGTCAGAAGGAGAACAGCTCCGCAAAACTAACAAACACTTAATTAAACTAAATTTTAACTTGGAGCTACTCCTAACTTGTTACACCACGGCTCGGAGTCTTTGCCACTCTTACCGGAAAGGCCAAACGCCTTCAAATGGTCAGTGGGCCTCTGCAGCCAATAAACCACACACACATACACTATATAAAACACACATGAGCCGGGGAGATATAGGTATTGAACCGGCTCAATACTTCTAATCAAAATATCTGATTTATCAACTTTGTCAGACAAAAATTGTACGGCCTTCCTGAATTCCCTTATCTGCGACGTACAGCTCTTTATTTCAGCAAACCCTTTCCTTTTGAACGAGTTCATTGTCGATAGAAGAAATTCCTTAGTAATTGAAGTAGATGACGAGTTACTGCTGTTGGTTGATGAAGTCTCCTTCTTGTGTACACGTGTCTCATTTCTTTTCTAATCCATGCCTCCGTTTCTCGTTTTCACTCCCTCATTTTTAATATATTTTGTATGAAAATAGTGCTCACATACATCACTATACCTAGCGGACAATTTATCTTCTTCGCATACCTAGGCACAAACCCCACAGTTGAACGAAATTGTGTGAAATATTTAAATTTCCCCCCCAATATATACGCACGATTACACCAGAAGCCACACGCAGGGTATCTTATCAGCAGTGTCATCCGAACTATGCGCTGCCTGCTCGCCGCCGCAACTGAACTGAAATTGAGCTAAGAAACACCATCTTGCATACATACATTATTTTGAGTTACACTAAAGACATTACAAAGTGACAATGTATGAATAAATTAAGCAAATGTCATGTTTGCAAAGTGCAACAAAATTAAATGTCGAACCTAATATATTGGAAGAAAGGTTGTGCTTGACTTCTCGAAAAATCAATGCAAGATGAATTACTAACGACACTGTTCGCATCTGTTCTTGATTCGCAATGTTCTTTCCACTTTCCAAGAATCCCTAACGAATGCCCATCTTTATATCTTCCTGAGACAGCTTCCACAATATGGCCTCGGCTTATTAACATCACGTCAATACCCATCTTCAAAAAAAAAAAAAAAAAACACACACACACACACACACACACACACACACACCTGGTGGCATTATTATGGTGGTAAGTATTATTTATTGTTATTAAAATGTGTGCTGCCCTTAACGATTCAACGTGAAAAGCTGTTTAGGAGAACGGCATGATATATTGTGTTGCGTAAGAATCTAGACACGGACGGTACAATCAGTAGAATGCCGAGTAAACACTTGCCTGCTCTCGACACGTGCTAGGGTCTTTGGAAATGTGATGACCATTGCACTGCTTGACCATGTGCTTTTATACAACTCTTGTGATATTGTAGAGGGCATCTTAGAGCACATATTGTTCTCACTGTTACGAGTTACATCACCGTACAAGTAGAACTGGTCAAGCTGATAGGTACAGAACAGTTAGATAAAGTGCAAGATCCAATTTATACCAACTTAAGCATATTGACCTTAAACTTTCAACTATATCTGCAAGCAATATAACATCTTGAATATTGTATAAATTAGAATAATTTCAATTTTTTCATTGCTATAGTCTTGCTACAGCAGGAATGGGATGCTGTAGACTACCTTTAGTCTAACTAGAGCAAGCGTTGTTAGGCTGTAAACTACCTGTACTCTCACCACAGCAGGATTGTGAGGTTGTAGACTACCAGTAGTCTCAGGAAGAGTGAGAAGTTGTATACTACATGTAGCCTCACTAAAACAGGTGTGAGAGACTGTAGACTAATAATAGTCTCACTTGAGCAGGCGTGGGAGGTTGTAGACTATTCTGAGTGTCACTACAGCAGAAAGTTTTTATAATTATACGGATTTCGCGTCAGACGCCAAAAGACGCTATGGTCTACAGCGGTCTCGGTACTTATCCTGATCCAGTTGTCTATTAGGATAGTCACAGCCGACTTCTTTTTATAAATGTATACCAACTTTTTCCATAAGAATTATTATTTTCTTTTTTTCTGGATTTTCAGTTATGTGTTGCTCAGGAGCTGAAGTTTGTTGTTCTCAAACTTCACAATTGATTTTCTGAAACGTTTTTTTAAGATTCCATCATATTATGAAGGTTTTAAAGTGCTGAAACACAGGATTATTAATTTTTATTTTTGAGATGATTTTTATTATTCAAAAAGTTAATGTTATCTCAACAGTTAAAAAGTTATGAGGATAAAATAAAAGAACGCTTTACGCAGCATTAACAGTTAAAATGTAAACAGTTTTAGAATATTCGTAGATAACAATGGGGCTTATCAGCCCTATAATTGAAACACCAATTCAGCTAATAGTAGATTACGTTGAATGGTGGAGTACAAGAGTCTGTACCACAAATCTAGAGTATTATCTTCAATTTTATATAACAATTGTAGACATTTTCTTCAGAATAAAATTACATTTTAAGAGTAAAATCACGTGTTGGCTAATTGTATGGATATATAATAGTGTAGATCAACCTATCTTTCTCGCGCATTCATATTCACACATTTTTGCGCGTAAATTGTTTTACACTTACTCCTATACTCAAAACCCGAGTTCTATCAGTAATCAATATTCAATATCCCAGCGACAATCTATATACTCCCATCAGAGTAAACTCTCTTCAACATGAATACACGTTTCAGTTTAACTTTGAATTTTCATTTTAGTAATTGTTTAATGCCTTCAGCAAGCCCATTGAACAGTATGACACCAACCTGAGACACAAGGGCATCAAAAAGCTGTCAATCTATGCTTCCGCATTCTGTAATTATCCCTAAACCTAGTCCTATAATAGAAAATATCCCTGCCCTGTACCCAATTACATTTTATAGTCCGTACAAGATCTTCTCACAGTCAGAAATCCAAGCTCCCCTAAAGGCATTCATACAAGAGTATCAAAAACTTAGTTTTGAAATGACTTTAACAGACTTCTTTTAAAGGCCAAAAAGTCTGAAACTTGCACAACCGCCCCTACACTACGCATTCAAGTGGATTCAGCAGGTCAAGTGGAGAACATATAAGGCCAAAATAGGTTACTATCAATACCCGAAGAACATTTTACTAAGTTACGAAGGACATAAATCTCGGGTGTACTTTAGAGGATATGCCGTTACACTTGGATCAGTCCAGGTTCATCCTCTATCTATGTGTATTCCTAGGAATTTTGTTTCTACCTGTTCTGTCTGTTTCTACCCATCAAAACAGCGGGTTCTATCTTGCAGTTGTATTCTCTAACGCAAAATGTTATTGCGTTAGATTTATAACTGTTTGCATTCACATTTATGGGTACAAAATATTAAATACATTAATTTCACTCGGCGGAGGATGTTAGTTCTAATTCATCAAAGCTCTATAGAGAGTTGCGTTGTTTGTTTACAGAATGATGCATCTCTCCATTCTAGATGGATAAATTCATACTCTTTACATATAAACAGGAATAATATGGGCACAAGAATTGAAACCCTGTGGAAATCCATAAAAATATTTGCTAAGTAAGATGTAAACCATTTGCTTCAACGATTGAATGATTCAACAGAATAGAACATTTGAATATTAAATCTGGAATTTCCTGTGATGAAAAAAGTATTATACCTCACAACCATCGACTTTACACCGGTTATGAGATCTCTTAAAGCTAAGTCTCTAAATTCCAAGCAGATGTATCTCTATCTGATTTGGTTTGGGAGTTATAGGCTTTTTCTGTTTGTGAAGTTTGCACTTTACTACATAGGTATGACTTCATAGATTATCGAAGTTACTTGATTAAACTTTATCGCTTAGCCACTAATTTGGGTTAAACCAAACATTTTTTCTGTGTTTTCGTTTGCAGGCTATTTTGAGAACCATTATTTTCAGGTATAGTTTTATACTTGTGCAGTTTCACCTAATACTACATACTACTAATGTCGTATGCGCCTCTGGTGGAGTTTGGTAAGTCCATGTGAAACGTAACGTAAGAATGTGTCAGTTTATCAATTTTATAAATTCGATAAGAAAAATATTGATGTTCAATAGTATATTTTAGGTTTATCTATTTGAGCTAGATAGTCAAACTTATTTATTTGGAAAACCTTTAATTTCTACAGCTAGTTAAATGTATTATCAACTGCTATGATACGCGGCTGAAAATTGTGAATGTATTATATCGGAAATTTAACAATCCATTAGGTGTGACTTCTAAGCATTTTGCCTAACTTTGACTTCCCCGGTGTATGTAATCTAACCCTGGATACTTGCATACATCTCATGATCCCAATGGCCCACCGGACAAAAAGATTCTGTACCTTGAGTGAGGACGGATTGGTTTAGGGGTGATGAATTCTTCTAATTTCTATAATCAATCGATGGGTGTCGATACCCTATTTCTGGTACTAAGCTTGATTTCAAATCCTTGATGACATCGATATTTCAAGGCTAGTGGAGCAAGGAGAAGTTAGCAAATATTTCTCATACAGATCAGTACGATACTTTAACTTGGGGATTTCGCCCAGTAAGGAAGAAATACGGGAGGAAAAAAAAAAAAAATGTCTTAATATCTAAGTCGTGTTGCCTTTTCCCCCTTATCAAGACAATACAATACGGATTTCACTGATACTTCGACACTTCTTGAAGTCAATATACAAATTATTCCAAAGTAAGCCTTGTAGACCAAGTAGGACCTCTTCAATACCAAGTAAAAAGCCAAAATAAGTTATTTATTTTAAACACCACTGCACGAAATGAAAGGCTGAATCGTCCTCAGTAATCATGAGGATAGACCATTGTTTCTTTGCGGAAAATACTATTAAAATACATTTTTTTAAACTGTCTTAACATCTTTTCCCCACTTAAAATCTTTACGTTTTCAGCCAAAATCCCATATTTTTGTGGGTATAAATTATTTAAATTAAGGTAATCAATGTTTTTGTAATGGAAATTTAATATCTATAAATGTTTGGAAAACAAAAATATTAAGGTTTTACTGAATATTTATACATATCTTTGCTAGTTTAAGGCGTGTCAGCAGAGTGTATGGAATCCTCATAAAATAAGTTACAAACAACAATAAAACTAATTGACGTCGTAGAACGCTTCTTTATGAGAAACATTATTTCACGGTTCATTTTAATGACTTTTCTTACATTAGCTTCAATCTAAACCCTTAATAAACAACTGGAACTAGGTTTGATTTTATTACTAACAATTTCAAATCAAGTTTAAACATGTCTTTCTGTGCAAAAAATACTAGTCTTTACTTTTAAGTACATATAAAATTTATTTTCATATGCACCACATAAAAAACATAACATGCTGTATTTTTTATATTTTCTGACACTTCTTTTGATATACAACTACTCATATCATATATATTAGTTTTGATGTCGTAATATTTTAATAAATTGTTCACATTAAACTAAAAAAGTCAATCAAACTAGATACAAGTTAAGTTTAATCTTTTAAATATTAAATCATCTCAAACTCAATCGTTTTATTGCCATTAGCAATATACATCGTAAGGCAAGTCATTATTGTTATCAGAATATCGAAATTTATTTCCACAATATCACATTCACACATACATGTTTGCATTCATACACAATATTTTCGCCAATTTTCTCCACTATCAATCCCAGTGTCAGTTTTCCAGATGAATGGTCTCTCCAATTATATGTTCAAGAGCTCGTCGAATTATAGTATGTCTTTGACGCAAAAAACCGTTTGAAACGAGTCTTTAGAGCCTTGGGCGTTGTTGGTGCATTTTTAGTGAAATCTGGCAACTTGGTGATAAAGTGGACACCTGCCTGCGAAGGCAAGTGTACGTCTCGGTCCCTTGTTAGGGCATATTTAGATAAGCAGAATGAAACTGTTTCCATAATAGACATTTTATGTGCAACTTTTTGAAAGCTGGTCGACAAGACTATCTGATACTGTTGTTAGCTATTATTCAAATCGCTTTCTTTTGAAGCATGAAAACTCTCCAAAATTGATTGTTTGCGCAAGCTCCCCAAAAACCCACTCCGTAAGTTAAGATGTTGAAACATTATATCATTATAATACGCCGTAATCAATGCATTAGTTGGACAGTATTTGGCTATAGGTCCTAATGTATAAATGTTCTGAGACTGATTTGGTGCAAACAGAATCAATGTGGACATTCCAAGTCAACCCTCAATCAAAGTGTATTCCCAGAAATTTTGAAGAAGAAGTGACTTTTTACAATACGGATTCAGCCACAATGATGGCCGGCCCGTATTCTAAATCCATTGGGCGAAAAAACGAAATTCAACACGTCGGAAACATTTTGAATAGGTCGTTGTGACATTGAGGTTGTGAAAAGATTGGATACAGTTGTTCAGGACAACGAAGACTTGCTGCTCCAAAACTTCCACTGAAGTCGTATCATTGGCATATTGCACGAATTTTCCGTGCATAAGCGATGACTCAGTATTATTACATATACCAGAATAAAAATGGAACCTCGAGGAACTCCATAAATCTAGGGCTTTGAAATTTGATTTAGATTTAAATAACATGTCTTTTGTGGCTTAGAAATTAACTAAGCCACTGTAGATGCACGCCTCTAATACTCTGTGATTCTAATTTGTCTAGCAATGTATTATGTGGTTAAACGCAGTCGAATGCCTTGATTAGGCCTAAAAACTTTAAAAAGTTGAAGTTAAACTTTTCGAACATTCTAGCTCCTCAACAATCATTTCGATTAGACTCACAACTGAATCTACTGACAATGTCCCTTTCTGAAGCCAAATTGCTCTTCAGAGATGATTGTGTTTGTTGAGAAACAAAGCATTATTTCAAAATGTTTCTTTTTTTTAATATGCTTAAGACTGGCAAAATTGAAACATGTCGATGATTATCAATGGAAATTGGATCGTGTTGTTTAATTATGGGATTTACTTTTACAATTTTCAGTAGGGAGGGGAAGAAACCCCTGCCTGGATAGATAAATTTATTAATTAAGGTAAAGGACTCGCAATGCACTTGGAGCATTTTTTATGAGCCACATAAGCAATAAACATAAAGGTTGGATGAGTCTTTGGTTGGGGAGCTGCTGAATAATTTGGTCTCTTAATTATCTGGTAAGCACAATAAAATAGCATTGTCTTAATTTTATATCTATAGATTATAACCAAAAAAGAGGTAGAAAACTAATCCAAGCTTTCGCAACAACTCATGGTGTCTCAAAACAATTATTTTATTCCAAACATTTTTCTAAAACAGCATAGAACATAAAAAAAAAACCTAAACAAATAAAAATCAGAGAAGAGCTGGTGCAGAATAAAGCGAAGGTTGCCCGAGAGTTGAACAGATTTTTCGCACCTGTTGCTTGCGGGAACGTACCTCTACCATCAAACTTGCGGAGACAGTCCAGCTCCATTAATGGTGCTAAGTACCTGTCCTTGAGGAAGAGCTCAACATTATTCGAATGCTTTTTTTCACCCACCCGGCGATATGCCTTATACCATCTTAAGACTGTCCGTGTGTTTTAGATTTTGTTCTTCATATGTGTTGATATTCATAGATTTATTTTTAATTAGTTCACCTGCCTAAACGCTCCACGCATTCTTGGGTCGAATAATCTTATATATCACGTAAATTTAATAGAATATCTCGGAAATAGAAACATTTCTGGGAAGTCGTTCTCTAGACGTAGACAACCCACATATTTAATCGAACCGTCAAATAACATTTTATTACTTTAATCCCAAAACCTGTACTGTCCCATCACTGTTACAAAACTTACCTGATTAGAGTGATGACTCTATGCTTACATGACGTAAGTAATGTTTACTAGGACGATTATTTATATTAGCCTAGAAAACTTAAAGTAATTAATCCTGTTTGGCCGTCATATAATACTTTACAGAATATATTTGTTTATAAATAGAAAGAACTCTTTAGTTTTTCAAAACTTGCTGACTACTGTTCTTTACTTCAAATGTAACAGGAGATAATGTAACAGAATAAAGTACAGCCGATCTTAGTTTGAAAAAGTTATGTTCGGTGGTTTGGTATGTGAGAACACTATACCGGATGAGGGCAGACCACCCGTTTCAGTATGTATAGCGGGAGAATGGTTTTTGGTGTTTCGTATTGATATAAAACCAACTAATTTTTCCATAAATCGTCCATGAGGGAGTCCATTGAAAATATGATAATTAAAGTCTATGTTCAAGGTTACATCGATTGTTCCCAATATAAAGATCTATAAATGTACGCGTAGGTTCAAATCATATATAATTTTGAAGATCCATCTAAAAGGAACTCATTGGGTATCGGAAATAGAATTGACTTATCTAAATCCGTTTCAAAATGGCAGCCGTTTTTTTATGTTGAAAATGTTACGGAACACCCTGTATTATTTATCAGTTTGAGTATTGTTTATTCTGATTCCGACGTCTTGCTTACAAGAACAGCTTCATTCTGATATGCCACATAAAGGGCATTCCGACTACTTTTAGGGGTATTTTGGTATTGACCCCCAACTTTATATATATATATATATATATATATATATATATATATACTATTCAAAATTTTGAATAGTAACGTGCATAATGTTGTACATCATTTTAAAGGTCTAAGTTAAGGTGTAAGTTTAAACTTTCTACGTTTCTACAATAGTTTATGGAAAATAAGCAAAAGTCTGATTTTCATGTAGTTTTTCTGATGTTTTATAGTGAAACTTTGGCCATTTACCTCCAAAACTGAACGCACTAAGTTCGAATATAAACTATTATTCTTTTATGAATATAAATTATAAAAGTAAAAATTGTGTTTTTTAAATTCTTAATTTACCTTAATTTGACCTCAGATATTAAAATGCCTATACTTATATTAAATTGAGTTTGGTTTGAGAAAGGTTTATTTTAAAAGAGTGGTTGCGTGATAACGATCAAGTTAAATGGTTGATATACTAAAAGCTTTCGCACAAAATAAAACGCTATTTACATCGTACAATAAAAGAGGGAGTTTTTACACTGAGTGCTCGTTATTAATATAGAGACTACAAATATTGTTTAATATATTACTGAGACATTTGTAAGGAAATATGCGGCAGAGCCCTTTAGTTCGATTTTCCTGTTTTTTTTAAATACTCAAAAACTAAATTACCCTTGAAACAAAAACAAAACCAATATTATATTTTTCAACATGGTTTTTGTTTTTCCATAATTTTCTACTCTATTATTTAGGAAAAAATAACAGATCCTTTCTCAATACCATTACACATTTTGACTGCTGAGGTTGCCTTTCTAAATTTATATCAGCCTATCACTGTTCAGTAACATTGATACTTAGCTCCTTGGAATACTTATGATTGATTTATCATCTGATTGTTACTGCTAATAATTATCAACAGGTCACTAACAGCTGTGTTGGTTGGTTCATTGTAAGTTTAGTTTCTGTTAGTTTCTCAACTAGAACGTCGCTTATTTTAAAACTTCCATTTATTATTTTTCAAGTGTTTGTGTGTGCTTGTATTATGAATTATACTGTTTCTTTGAAATGCTGTACTCAACTGAAGAAACATTCCAAATGTTAATGGTGTTAGGTGAATGTTTTCAGGACTACTTAGCTGCGTATCTACTCTGAACGCTACCCGGACAAAGAACTTCAATCGCGAATGGCCTTTCAAAGACTTGCTTGTCGCATGCGTGAAAAATGACAGGCGAAACCAGACAAAAATAAAGGAAAGGACACTGGCTAAGCCTGTAAGAAACTGATAGGGTATCAGAAGTTTTGGCAGCGGTTCAACTCAATCCCACAGAGTCTTTCAGGAGAGTCGCTCTTGATTCAGGTGTGAGCCAAAGGTCGGTGATGAGGATCTTGAAAAGCAAGAAATTATACCCGTACAGCTTATCACCACACCAAGGTTTACATGGTGATGATTACCTTCATAGAATTTTTTTTGTGGGATAGAGACGTTTGACAACAAAATTAATACTTCTTTCGTAATGTGCTGTAGTGTGATGAGGCAACTTTACGCAGCAACGGCGAAGTGCAACGCCAAAATATGAGGAATTGGACCTTTTGAGAACCCAAAACTGGATTCAGAAGGTTGATAATCAGAGGTACTGGGCATTGAATACCTAGTGTGGCATTGTACGTAGCAAAATTGTAAGTCCTTAACTTCTTCGCACAATCCCTCATTGCAGACTCTTAAACAACTTTTTTATTTAATCACCTGCCTAACTTACTAATAGATTTAGCTGATTAAGATTTGGAAAATGTGTGGTTTATGGACGATGGGGCACCATCTCATTATGCCAACAACGTTAGACAAACTCTCAATGAACAATATTCTGGATAATGGATGGGATGAGGTGGTCCTATCAACTATACTCTAAGATTTCTTGATTTGACATGCCTGGATTTCTTCCTATAGAATAGGTTGAAAGACTTAGTGTACACTACAGAATCGACAGCAGTCGAAGATATGATGCAGCGAATCAGGCATGCTGTAAATTTGATCAGTGGCCAAAAGGTGTTGCAAGCTGTAGATAGCGTCAGGTCCAGAATAGAACTGTTCTTCAGTTTGTGCACCTTTAAACCAGTAAAATAAATTTAGTAAGATTTTTGTCATTTTTTCAACGTTAATTTATAAAATAGAATCTGCATTACTTTTAACGATATTTAAAACTGTTAGAACAACCATTGAAGATACGAAAAAGATTTACTTTGTCCATCTTAACGAGCCCTTTAAAATGATGTACACCATAATGCAAGTTCCCAATCAAAAAGTTTGACTTATATGAATTTTAAGTCTTTCAAAATTTAAGTTGTGCGGGCAAACACCAAAACAGGTCTTAAAATAGTCATATGGCATATCAGAATGAATCTGAGGTCCTCGTGAGCAAGAAATCGGAATCAGAATAAAAAAATTCAAACTCATAAAAAATACAGTGTGTTCCGTAAATTTCAACATTTGTCAATAATACGGCCGCCATTTTTAAACGGATTTAGATAAGTGAATTCTGTTTCCACCAACGAGATGTGTGAGTTTTGCTTCCACCAACGAGATGTGTGAATTCTGTTTCCACCAACGAGATGTGTGAATTCTGTTTCCACCAACGAGATGTGTGAATTCTGTTTCCACCAACGAGATGTGTGAGTTTTGCTTTCCACCAACGAGATGTGTGAATTCTGTTTCCATCGACGAGATGCTTTTAAAAATACCTTTAAAATTATGTATGATTTACCCTACGCTTACATTAAACATATTTAGATTCAAATACTCGAATCTTAATTTTGGAACACCCTGTACGTAGATTTCGATGAATATATTTTCAATGGGACTCCTCAAGGATGTTTTGTGGAAAAAACACTTGTTTTTTATATCAATACACCATACTGTTGTCCCGTTATAAATACTGCACGGGTGGTCTGCCTAACGCCGTATATTATATAAGTTTTGAAAATGCTTATTAGACAATGTTTATAGTCATTCTTATGTCAAATTATGTTTTTAAAAACTTTTATTGAAAAACTGCATAAGCTTTTAATTAAATGAAGTTGGATTCAACTGGGTGTCTGTCATTTTTGGGATAACTTTAGCCAGGTAGTTAAAATTATTTTTTTATGATTCTGGTTGTTTGAGCCATCGAGAGTTCCTAAGGCTCTGTTCTAGAACGGTCTTTTGTAATATGGATACATTTTATTACAAATAAAACAGACCTAACACTTGTTAATTATTTGAAGACCAGTTGTAACACATAATAATGTAAACAATAGAATTACTCTTAGAAGTGTTCACATCAGGTAGGTTTATATATGTGGTAGGTTGACTTCGTTTGCCCAGTGGGAGGCGAAAGATCTTCTCTTGGGTTCGTGGCGAGGAAGGTTGTATAAACTTTTCAAAATAAAACAACGGAGTCGAACTAATATATGATTTATTAAAATTAGCACACTCTTTGGATTAGATTAATAAAATAATTAGGTTTGATTAATACATAATTAAGAATTTAGAATTTGGCTTCCGAAAAAATTAAAATATGGATAGAGAGAGAGAGGGGGGGGAGAGGGCCTAAGTTAACGTCTGTCGCGTTCCGCACAAGTTAAGGTTGGGACACACATAACCGCACCGTGCCCGACACGTGAGTCGGCCGATTGTCGGTGCGGGCTCGGCTCGGTTACCGTGAGGCCACACATGTCCGTATGCAGTCCGAGCGCAACAATCTCACTGTTTGTACTAGAGCATGTTTCTTTTGAATTCGAAGTGACAGATACTTAAAAAATATTCGGAAGATTAAGTATTGCTTGAGAAAATTGTTAATATCATTGTTGTTATTTTTATTAATCGCTGTGGTGAATGAAACATTGTAATGCTACAGTAAAGCTTTGTACAATCAGCTAGTATGTAAAATTTGTAAATATCATTATCTTGGTTATATTTTTTATCCCTATAATTCTTGTTTATTGTGTTTCATTGCAATGAATTTCGGTCAAATACACTATAAACAGTATATTTAGTGTTTTTTGTGTTAAACCCAAGAGCTATAGTGTGATGCCAGAGAGTTTGCCATGTCGCAAGCCCTTTTATAATAATTTGTAAAACATAGTAAATATTTGTAAAATATATACTGGAGAACTTACGAAAAACAGATTTTACAAAATGTTTTTCTTTTATAGCTCCGAGGACAAATAATTTATTGCCAGAATTAGTCAAAAATAGTAGAAACATAAATATAGCCTATTTTCTAAAAAAAATAGAGTATGGTTCATCGGTCAAAATGATATTGAGTATTTGTTTAAGATAATACATTAGTGTATGGTTAGTCTTGTCTGCTAAGTTATAATAATATTTAAATAGACACGTTATAGCATTATAAAATAATTATTTATAATATAATATTTAATGTTACATGTGTAAAAGCCTAATATTTGAATTGTAAATCATGCATAAATCCTTTTTGTTTAATACAGCACACTAGTTATACTAAATTTAAACTTTGAAACGTAAGTGTACATTATTTACTACATAAGCTACAATAACTCATTTTTATCATTTCATTCTTGCTCGATTCCGCTATTTTTATTTTTTACCCTTTTTGTATATAGTATCCCCAACACAGGCACAGCCTCTTATGGGTACCTAAATTTCCCTTATTTTGTAAATATATTGGCCTAATTATTAGTTTAAAAAAAGAAAGAAAAATCTAAAAGGATGTAACCTACTTTTTATATTTTATTACCTACTCTAAGTACATAAATTTTAAATAAAGTAAGTTAGAAAACATAGTTTTTATTTGTTATTTACTGCTATTGTAAATACGTTATGTCATAGTATTATCTATTATTAAGCACTGGCAATAATATTTATTTGTAATATTCAGTTTGTTATTATGGGGAAATAAATTATTTATTATTATTATTTATTTTTAACATGGGTTTTTCTTGCTTGAAAATCTTATTGTAAATAAAATATTTTTATTTTTACTTTATTGAAGTGGAAAGAATAAAAAAATAAAAATGTCATAGAAACATTCTAAATATGACCCTTACAAAATACCGGAATAAATTTATCAAGTAACTTCAATACATCAAAGAAAAATAGATTTTCGCGCAAATAATTATATGCTTGTTATTTTTTAATTAATGAAAAATGTTTATAGATTTTTCATAATTCGAATTTAGTTGTTTAAAATCACTTAAGGTACAACATGGTTTTCAAATTTGTTGTAATAAGAAAATATGGACAATAAGAAAATATGACTAGTTTACTCTAAGGTAAGAAAATGTAATACTTTTAATAATAAATATGATTTTATACGCGAACACAGGAAGTAGAATTAGTAGGCTATACTAAATAATTCACTAAAATAGAACGTGTAGACTACTTAAATAGTTTTAAAAAGAAGAACGCAACAGTAAACAACATATGATGCCGCTCGTAGACCGCACCGTGCCCGTCAAAATTCAAACTAAACATATCGGTGACGGTGCGGGCACGGTGCGGCCACGACGGTCTGGTGTCGGTGCGGACATGTGTGGACTTGCACGTTGAAAACTGCGCTGCAATTCTTTCACCGTATGACGGCCAGCATACGGCCGACTGACGTGTCGGGCGCGGTGCGGTTATGTGTGTCCCAACCTTTAGCCGACTCCCCGAGCATCATCTCAACATCGCCCGATCCTCCCGCTGCCAAGGCTCCGGGCCAATCAGAGGGCGTTTCGTCTTAGGATGGTACTCTGAGAGGTGCTGCCGCCTAGGCGATTCATTTAGTAATTAACGAAGTACATGGTGCTTTTAGACTGCTCCAGGCCTGCGTACAACACAACTATTGCTGATTTCAGCGCATTCCGTACACGTGGCTGCGACAACACCGGTGTCGTCGCATCACCGCGGGGCTTCAATTTAATGCATATACAGGGTGTGGCAGAACTCCTGTCCCTTTCTTCTGAAGTCCTGAAGTGGCCTTAACGCCTATATTTTCCTATATCAATCCGGATGGCACTTGATGTGTACGGCAGCATTGTTACATATTGTGGAGGTCTTACCAGTAATAAAGGTGGTTAAAATAATCACTAAAGTAACAATAAGACATTTTCGTAGTATTAGGTTAAGCTAATTTATTTGTTAAAATTTTGGGGCGTTAACACCGAGGTGTCACATATATTGCCAGTAGAAGCCTACACTGTGTACAGCAAAATCCGATGGCCCACTTAAATCTGGGCAATCACATGAATGATTGGCCGGCAATGTCGGAATTTCATTTAAAAAATTACACCACGATTTAGTACTCATTTTTGTACTAGTGTGTACTACAGTATCAGAATTTGTGCCCAACACAACAAAAATTTATTAACAAAAACGTAGTGGCCGAGCCAGCGACATGATAGGACATGCTAGTCGTTGGAAGTGTAGTGCAGTAAATGGTGTGAACATGGGGCGAGGAAGACCACTGCAAGTGCTAGTTGTAACGGAAGAGAACACCAGGAGTGATACACCAAAAAAGAAACTCACCAAAAGGTAAGCTATCTACATAATGTTATATTAACTTAAATAGATTGCTATTGTGTATATTTACAATTATGATTACAATATTCAGATTCCAGACTTGGATGAACAAGTACTTGTTTAATATCATTTCGGTGAATACGAAACGTTTTATTTTTTATTTGAAAATCACGGACGGAAATGTAAGTCTTTACTCGTTGCACAATAATAAATGCAGTTCTTAAGATTAAAAATTATTTATTTTTAAAACTATTTCACGGTTATTTAGGTATGGCGACCCGATAATGTTGTAATGAATTCATGGTGTGGCCAAAACTCAAGTTTTGAGTAACTTAACGTTTATGTTTCAATGATTACAAATGCAAAAATAAGGCTCATTATGCATAGTTTAATTCGTCTCTGTATAGAGAAAAAATATAATTTGCTTCAAAATCTAATAATAATTATGTTGCAATCAAACAATTTCTACTTCTTTCGTTTTATAATAAAATATTACATATTTATACAGTTATATGTTTTATTTCAAAAGAAAATGTGTTGTTTGCTTTTACGTAAAGCATAAAAAGGTAGCTACTCTAGTTTTCGTATCTATACACTCATGAATCTACTAAAGTCAGCTGTTCATAACTGTTGTAAAACAATAATTATGAAAAATCACTACTGTCAAACAATGGTTATTATTCAAGTAAAAACTTCTCCAATAATCACCAATAAATGTTAATTGTTTAGCTTTATGGACAGCAAGTTGTTTCCACTCACGTAAAACCCTTTTCGCTCCGTCTAAAAATAATTTTATCAAGTAATAATAATAATGTAGTAACAGTTAAATTACCTTTATTGCATTTTTGACAATTCAATGCATATCATTCTAGAAATACCAGAAACAACTCTGATCTTATAACTTCAATGATAGTTGAATTAAATCTTTTAAGTGCTATTATAAAGAGCAACAATAGACCAATAACAAATTTCCTGCTGACATTAGAATTTCGCTATTAAATAGACTTGAAACTCTTATTGTAAGACGGTCTAATAATAAGACATTTTAGTCTCAGGGAATTAACCGTTTATCAGGATTTTTAACATTATGTGATATAAATGTTTGTATTTCTAATCTAAGATACTGAAAAGGTTTGCTTAATTTTATTGTATGTGTGTTTTATTCCTTTTTAGTGTTATCGGTTACTTGTTTAAAACTACCTAAAACACTTTTCCACCTTAAAGAAAAGAATTGTATGCTCTATTTAATTTTTACCGTTTTCTTTATTGGTATTGTAATCTGACTCTGTATCTTACTTGGCTTTTGCGCATGTGTCCTGAAGGGAATACACTTCTTATTCACTCCTAAGAATATAGGGCTTATGCAGGATAGCTAAAATTTACTAGATATTTCAATACATAATTTATGATGTTTACGGTTAAAGAAATTTACCTTTCTAGAATCGCTATACTTAATTTAGAATATTTTATATAAATGGACATAGTGATATCGCGTAAGTAACATATGTATTAATGTAATTTCTGCTACTTGGATAAGTATTACAATTGTACTAAAATCAGCATTTGACTTCTAAATAAGTGCTATGTATACTTATGTCTTGTTTCATTTTATGAACAACAATGGAAATACCTCATTGCTTATAGAACATAACAATTTTATGTTAATGTATTATCAATATTGTCAATTGTCAATAACTGGATTAAATATTTAAGCCCTAAGTTCCTTATGGTGTGAGTCATAGTAATGTGAATTGACGATAAATTAATAATCCATTACAATTAGTTTTAAGAAACAGGGACTCGTTTATCACTTATTGATATGATAAATACAATTTTTTATCTAAAAAAAACATCAATTAAGGCCTTGCATTAAGGTTCTTAATCGGCACCTTATTTTTACTAAATGCTGACAAACGAAATATTTCTGATCAACAGACGTTTAATATATGTATCCTTTTGTTTTGCTATCCAATTTTAATGGTTTTCATGTGAAAACTCTTTAATTAATCTTCGACTTGACTCAGTGGTTCCGAATCGTGCCAGCACGAACCTGAGATTTCGGGCATCTACGCCATAACTCAGCCAAGCGAGGGTTGAGACCACTTTAGGGTTTGTAAATACACGCTCCGATTCCCATTAGTCACCAAAATACTGGAGGAGAAAGTCCTGTTGACCAGTCTAAGATTTATTTAAACAACGGTCAAGTTTACTGCAAAGGAACTGTAGGAGCGGATAGGCCTAAATGTTAACAGTTTCTAAAACCTATATATGAGGGAGTACATTCTCTTCCGTTCTACCCTGCCCGCTTTGTCTGGAAGAGGCTGGAACAGAGCTAGCCTTTTCTTCTTTCAAGATGGCATGGCTAAGACAGAGGTCCTTCCTTATCCCTTCTCGTGGGACCTGAACAGAAAGCGGCTCCTATTCCCAAAACCTATACCTATCCTTAATATCCTGCCATTCCAGAAATAGCCTAAAGGTCCTAGAACAAAGTTCAAGGAGGGCTTTCCTCATCTTCCTTTCCTAAGTGAAAATACAATAAAATGGTATGACTTATTAATTGAAACATGTTAATAAACCTATATGTCTTTAGAATAAAGGCGTGTTGATTGGTTTCAACAACAGATCAAATTGACAGACGCTGTACGCTGTCACTTTCGGTTTTTACTGAAGTGAAACATTAGCATTTCCTTTTTAAAATTCTTACTTTTATCCTTGCATGAGATTAGATTTCCTCATTTTTATTTTCACTTGTTATACTTGGTTCAAATAAAATAAATATTTGTTAGTTGAACAGTATTTTTTTAATTTTTCACCGTACGACACAATGGTATGTGTTTTTGCCTACATCCAAAAAGTATTTATATAATATACGAATCCATTTTACCGTAGATTTATGCCGTAGGAAATAACTAAGAAATAATAAGTATAACTGTGTACATCACAATCCTTTTTATGTAAGTATTCAAATTTATACAGTCGGTTTTTGTATCGTGTTGTGTCGAATACACTGTAAAACAGTTACCCGAGCATTTATTGTTAATACAATTCTTATTTTAAAATCTATACTGCTCAGGCATGAAATCACCAAAACGTGAGCATGTATTGTGAGAAGTTTTAATATCAGTAAAACTTGGTGTATTAAGTTTCATTACGGAAGGAACGAGCAGCGGGGGGGACTTACTTAAGCCTTGGAAACACGCGGGACCTGCTCGTTGTTTGTTTATGAGTCAAGCGGACTGTTAGTATTAAAATGAAATTGTTATGTACATAAAAAACTGTTTATTTTTACTATACCTTAGAAATAGCAGTGAAACGTAATAATAAGAACTGTTTAGTATACATATAATTGTTTGTTTTATTACACTGAGATGAAGAAAATTAATTGTATTTGGTTGGAACTATTACAATTTGTACAATTTAATAAAACTTAAGAACAGTTATTTTCTCAAATGTATTTAAAAAAAATAATAAAAATCTTAAAAACCACAGGGACGATTTTGCAATGAAATGTGGAACATATCTTCCTCTTGAGTCTTAAATAAATCGGCCTGGATCGCTGCTAATTTTTCGAAAAAGTGATTTCCCACCCATAGTAAATTCTTCGGAATAAACATTACAGATCATAATGAAACTCAGTACATTGTTTCTTATTAGGTGATAGATGCACGATGAAAATTATTTTCTAAGTAGATTGTCGTGTATATGTACTAAAAGGGGGTTACAACCGCGAAAACTAACATCTACATTTCATCGATTTCCAAATGGTCCAGTGCCTTTAAAGGTCCTAAAAAGGTGTCAGTCCACAATGGATTGATATATGCGATTGTCAACTGAGTATTACTTTTAGTGCAAAACAAACTTTTAGAACTTCTTGCTTTGAAGGCCTACCGTAATAAAATCATCATGTTTGTAAAGTTTTATCTTGTTGGACAACAGTTAACTTATAGTTAGGGTCATGCTGTAAAATAGAAGGACGAGCCCTGACATGTGCTGCAGTAACGTGAAAATCCAACTTCCTCCTTTTCAAGAATATCCTGAACCCTAACATAGGCCTACATACTCACGAATATTTCTGAGGCTCGGCATTTTCGCAATAATATTTGAAAATACAACGGTTGTTTCCAAATGACATCGTATACAGCAAATGAGATAAAAGAGGATATTCCATTGCCACAATTTAAGGTGATGGACAGGCCTGTCACATAATTCTATGCCTGGAGAACAATAGAAGGCCCTCATTCCTACAGATATATTTTGTTGGTGATGGCAGCCATGTGGTAAACACTGATCACCCTAATAAACTCTGAGTGCTATTTTCTACGTCTTCTCTTACATGAAGTCAAAGGGCCTACATCATTCGAGTATCTTAAGAATGTAAATGGAGTTGTTTCGCCAAACTTTTCAGTCCCTAACATAGAGCTCAAGAACAACGTACAGTCCAATTTTTTTTTAACCGTAGACTTGGCCGCGGACTACTAACCTGCATGAAAAAGTCAGTCTCGCTGTGTTAAAAACTGTCCCGGCGGAGTATGAAAACGGACTGCAAAAAATCAAGTTACCTTTAACGCTTCCTCCTCGCGATTTAAAAAGTGAAGCCAATGTCGTACAATTCTGTAAGATGCGTCAAATTAAAGCTCTTAATATTGGCAATATATTGGTTACATTTTTAAATATTAAAAAAATTTCGAAATAATTTTGATTATTGTTTACATTTTTACATAGCGTTTTACAATGAGAAGAAAAAAAGTATGTAAGCGAGGATTTTTTTTATTTTTTGGTCAGACACAAATTTGTCAGCGAGAAAGTTGTGTGAAAATAGATGAATATTCTTTTTGTAATTTATCATTTTTTTTTTATTGGAAGTTTAGTTTAGCTGTGTTAGTAGCATATGAAGTGATGAGTGAACGTTTCTGCCGGAACTGTAGTTGGCGCATTGGCTCACTGATACCGTATTAACTCAATAAATTAGTTTATTGTGCAATAAAAATACCTTTACGAAATAACCAAGTTAATTTAACTAATTTATTAGTCTTTAAAATATTGTGGGTTTAATTGTTATTGCAATTTATATACTTTACCCGTAGCAATAACTGTATTATTTACAACGGTGTTAACTCACTTGTATTCTATGTTTAACTAACTATTAATATTGAGCAATTACAACAGGTATAATGCATTCAACTTTTTTGCATTAAAATAATATTCTTTAATACTTACAGTACTTTTTTACAATGGAGCGGCGAGTTCCTCCACATCACTGGCGTCACTATCCTCTTCACTATCGCTGGTCTCAGAATCACCGATGTTTATTATAAAACTTTCGGTTTGCGTCATCTACTACGTTTTCCTTCTCCAAATACTCATTTTCCACTTTTATTACCTTATCACAAACTTTTTTCCACTCTTCTACAGATATAGCATCCATTTTATTTTTACACAACTGAATTGTATCGGCTATTTTATTGGTAACATTTTTCTGGGCTAACCAAGTTTTTAACTATTCCCCAAATCATCTCGATTGGATTAAGGTCCGGGTGGTATGGCGGTAATCGAAGAACTGAATGACCGAATTGATGGAGGAGGTTATCAAAAACAAAAAATTTTGTATCTGTCCTTATGGAGTTTTATTAGTTCGTACAATTCAGGTTTTAGTAAATGAAGAGTCGTATTTAATTTCATGTTCATCCAACCATTTAGTCATATCAGCCTTTTTTCGAGTTTGAATTTTGGAGCTTTATTTACTTGTACGTTGTGATAAGAAGCATTGTCAATGGACAACGACCGAATTTTGTGGAAGGTTGGGAATTAAACTGTGTTTTTGTCCGAGTCACAAAGTTTTCATGGTTCATTTTGCATGTGATAGTCACCTTCGGTTGTTCCCAGCCTTCCAAACTAGACATGCATTGCGAATGAAACCCATGTCCCCTCCTGCCGTGGACTATAATCGCTCTATCGCCTTTACTTATATTACTTTTGTAACCCTTAAGCTACTCCATCACACCAACCTTTTCGAGTAACGTGAGTAGACAAAACATAAGACTCGTCCATATATACGACTGATTTTGTTTTCTTTTCTGATTTCTTTTATTTTTTTCAAATAATCAATCCTCTTAGCTCTTATTTCATTCCGTTCAATTAAGATTTTTCTGTTGTTTTCAATTTTTTTCCATTTGAATCCTAATTCTTTAATAATTGTTTCGAAGACTTGATTACACTACCTTTGAAATTTAAATCTTCTGCGATGTGTGTTTTTTAATAACTTTAGCGAAGGAAGTGAACGCTCGGATTTGTAAAAAATTGTAAATTTTTCCTTCTTATTACACATTTGTCAAAGTTGTCAATATCTGTGACAAATTTTACTTCTTTTCTTTCTCTTTGGGTGTAGCAAATGAGCACGTTTTGTATCATCCGTGGTGTCAAGGGTGTCAAGACCTTTCTTCTCTTTGCGAATTTTCTTCACTACTCCAACCGAAACTCCGCAAGCTGCCGCTGTTCTTTCTTTAACGGTATGAGGTTTTGGCTCAATAGTTTCGTTAAGCATGAACACGCTCACTCGCCAAATTATTTCTCTTGCCTGACTGTGAAGTTTTTTCCCTGAAGTTACCTTCGATACGAATGTTTCCATTATATAGAAGCCCGCACTAACCTAAAACACACTCCCAGTAAGCAAAACTTAAAATGTTTAAAAATAAAATTCGCACTAAGTTATAGGCTAAGCAATTTTCACGAAGCGCTCGTCGAGGGTCGCTGCAAGTGCACTGACTGAACTGGCAGGCAGTCGATATAGGACAATAAATATACCATTAGAGTTCTGTGTAACGGTATATAACTTTACTGACAGTCGATGAGAGGTCCGACCGTCTATTCGCATCTATCCCGCTAGTCACAAGCGCGTGACCTTGAGCGTACGTTTGCAGAAAGCCCTTTACAATCCACCCGCACCGCACCCCTCGCCGACCACCGCTGGTGCGCCTGAATTAGCACCCCCTGGACATAGCACCCCCTCGCTACTGACGGTCATTTTGACGTCACGAAAGGGGGTGCTAAATCAGCACAGTGGCCGTGTCCAGGCCCTGAATAAGCACCCCCTTCGAATACGGGGGTCCTAATTCAGCGCCTTGACCCGTGTTCATGTGCTGATTTAGCACCCCCTTCGAATAGGGGGGTCCTAATTCAGCGCCTTGACCGTGCCCATGTGGCTGATTTAGCACCCCCTTTGAATCTGGGGGCTGCTAAATCAGCGCCGTATTGATGAGATGAATAATTACCCCAATGGAATAGAAATAATAAACGTTTAACCATATTGCGATTTATTTTTCAATAAAATAATATATATATATATATATTATATATAGTCATATATATTATATATAATTGTATATATATATAATAATTTAAATATATTTCAATGAGTATATTTACTGCATTGCTGTGGTTTACTTAATATTTCAAAAACAAACCGTTCATTACCAATTGTAAAAATACTATGCATCAAGTATACTTAAGTAAAAAACTAGATTCTAGGCATTCAAATAACAGGTTAATTTTAAAGTAAAATTAATTTTGAAATCATGGTACGAACAACGCAGAGGAACTGATATTGCGTAAATCCGGCATGCGTAATAAATATACATAGTCAGAGATTATATCAACCTATTAACCACTTTAAAAACAATTATTTATTTATTTCAATTTTTCGAATACCAATCAAAAGCGGGAAAATTTAGAAACCGTGAAATTGTAATTTTGCGACGGCTTAAGAGCCAATTATTTTTAAGGACCCATCATAAACTGAATTATACTATTTAAACTGAATAGTATAATTCAAACACACTTGACAAGCAATTTAAATATTATTTTATATCTACAAGAATCAATATCATTCAGTTATATCCATATTAGTGAGTTCAACTATAATTAAAAAAAACGTTGAAACAATGTTAAAACATGTAACAATAAATTATACTACCATATTTTCAAAAGCGTTATTGCTTGGGTCAAAACATACATTTATATACTGAGTATTATGGATCTACATTGCTTTAATTTCCCCTCTGTCGGTTAGTGTGCGTTTTTTTGTTGTTGTTAAAAATGGAATATCTTTTAAAATCTAAAAAGAAAACCTAATAAATTTAATCCTACCAAGTCTTGGTCAAAAATTTTATGGCGGCTAAAAATATATAATGATGTTATCTTTAATACTTTCACAAATAGTTGCTATTAAAATATTTTACCTTTTAACTTCTTAAAATCTGCAATTATTCTAAATATTGCAAGAAAATGAATTTGAGAGAGTTCTATCACAAATCTAATGACCAAATAATATAAAATATCATATGCACAGATTTACTGTAACAAACCACTGTCGACATTGAGGTTTCTCAGCGAGTAGGTCACGATACAAAAATCGAGTAAACGGCAGCTCCAGAATATCTTATGCCAATTGTGCTCACATCTTAGTCCCTTCATTTAAAGTACAGGAAAATACATTAATATCTGTTGCCAAGCAACTTTTTTTCTAATAAATTAAAAACTACTAGAGATATTGCAAATTTATCAACAGTGAACGCCTTTATGAACAATGAAGGACAAAAACAAACGTCTTAATTAACAATAATAAACTGTTGTATTTATCATAAAGCTTAAATTTATTCATAATATATGTTAAAAAAACTAAATAAAGTGACTAGGTTATTTTGTTATATATTTAAGAATAATTAAACAAGAAAAATCGTCCAGTAATATTCAGACAGTAATGCTGTTATAGATGACAAAATCAAAGATAAGCGGTTTTATTAGAAATTACATCTGATTGTCGCGCTTGACTAAATTTTCGTAAATAAATATGTCCTAAAACAACAGATATTTAAATAAATTCATTAAACATCAAAATATATGATTCTATTCTATCCTTAGATAGGCCTGAAACATGTATTTCAAATGTTTTGCATAATAAATGACAAAAATAAAAAAATATGGGACAAGATACTCTAAAGCTGATGTTAATTTATTTTCACGAACCATGTTTTTTTACAGTAAATATGCTCTTAATGAGTTATTTATTATTAGTTTGAAATAGTATTTAAGTAATTAGATTTGTGATAAAATCAACGATCAGATTTATTCTTGTATACCTGCTGGATTTTAAGGCATTCAAAGTTAATCAGATTTAATGGCCGCCATTTCGAAAGTATTAATGAATATTTTTTTATAACTGGCCTTATTACCACAAATATTTGATCCAAATTAGGTAGGATTTGTTTATTCGTTTTAAGATATTAAAGCGAATTTGTCTATAAAAAACACATAGAGACTGACGGATAGGAAACAAAGCACCAAAGATCTATTTCCATATATTGAAATGCGTTTTTCCATGACCTGAGCAGTTTGCGGTATAATAGTCCTAAGAATTACAGGACACTCTGAATATAAAATTAATATACAGAGTGTTTCCACAACCTCTACCAATATTTTCAGACATTATTCATGGACCAAAGGCAAAAACATTCATATTCACCTCTCTAAAACTCAATAATTACTCAAATAGCCACAATTTTGCTTTGTTTTTTGTCTTTTTTACTTTACTATTTATATTTGATGGATTTTTTAGGTTAAAATTTTGTATATACCTTTATAACCTTAAAAAATAATTAAATCAAAAATTTAAATTTGTTACAAGCTTTATTTTTTAAAATAGTGATTTCTAAAAAGTCTTTAAGTGTAAATATCTTAAAAACCGATATATGGTAAAACAAGATCTCAATTATTACACAATTTAATTAAAAATCCAACGATACCAAGTTTTAAAAATTGGTTGTGAAATAAGGGAGATAGTTTGTTTTATAAAAACCAATTACTGTTTTTTAAAACCAATTACCAAACAATATCCGCCTTTATTATATGACAGCACTGAATGTGGGCTGCAACAATCAGCTGTTTTGATTTTAGCTGCTCTAATCAGGTGATTTTAACATTACATTGCTGAACTGTGGTTATAAATGTCCTTAATAATTGTGAATATAAGTTTATTTTGATTAAGACGTCAGAAAAACAATCTAATACATGTTGATTACCTAGACCTAAAATTAAAAATGTCTATGTTATAGTTATTATATTCTCTATTTAATATTTTGTTTTTTAAATGGGAAGACCTCAGACTTCTGGCTTGTAAATTTATACGGAGTTTGTAGATATGCTATTGATTACGGTGGTAAACGTAGATGCTTAAATGTACCAGTAAAGATTGCTATTTGTTGCAGTTGTTAAGTTTGTTCTAACCGAGGTTTGAAGATTTTGTTCTACCCGGAAAATAAAACATTAAAAAACATAAAAGTTTACTGTATACAAAATGAAATATTATGTATATTTGTATAGTATTTTTTTATTACTACTGAAGTAATATATTTATGCTTCTATACATCTGTTTGACTACCTAGTTTACAAATCAGCTATAAATATTGCAACGAATTGAAAATTAGAGTGTAACAAACGTTCATTACACTTTCCGATATAAATAGCCTTAAAATAAAAGTACAGCTAAAGCTGAAGTATAATTTTAAATTTTACCTTTTTATAGACGCTTTATTAAAGACTTCACTGAGATTTCACTCTTCTTTATACAATATTGCAAGGAATGTTCATCCTTAGGTTTGACACTTCCAGATACATGGGGTTAGAAGTGCACGTGTGTGACTAATGTAACACACAATAGTTAAAGATTCTTTTAACTGCATACAAACAGGCGATGATTTTTCAGTTTTTGTCCATACATAATTACTGTGTTCTAGTTTATCTTTTCTCTTTACTCGTGTAAAAGTATCTGTTACCTAGAGAGTATAATATGCACACCTTGGGGCCTGTACACTCGAACATTGTTTGATTTCTTCTTATATTTTTTACGAAATTTCATCAAACAAATTCACTATACATAATAAGTTCTGTATTAATATAGGAATAACAACTGAGAATAACATCGATATTATTACTCGACCACTTGATCCGGCCAGATCAGTTTTGGACAGTAGGGTCGGTAGTGCACGGACGGGTTTCGTTAGCTTCGTCAAAATTATGTGTGCACCTACAGTCCTACAATCGATATTTGCTGGTTGATTTCACTCTGTATATTTCATATTTGGTAGACGGCCGATATATAACGAGCAACGATGTGAAGGCAAAAATAAGGAGTTTCAAGTTTGTATAATATGTTTACTAGCTGATACCCGCCCCTTCGTACGGAACTTTTGTAGAATAACTGGTACGTCATAGACATCTCCTGTATGTCTTAAAAAAAAATGGCATACTACTGATGAAATAAATTATGGTCATTGGAAAATATTCCAATTTTAATTTAAATGCAACATTCCATGATTTTTGTCCATGAATTTTCATGCTTCCATGCTTTTCATGCTTCATCTGTTTCATTCCATAAAACCTAATGTTGAAATATAATTAAAAATTAAAATAGGAACAAAATGCCTCAAAGAAAAAATTCTATACTGTGTAGCAGTCAACTATTTTGCCTAAAATACGAGCCTAAATTGTTTTACAAAATTATATTAGTTTTTTTTATTTGAGTTAATTAAACTAAAAAAAGAAACACTCCATTTCGGTGAACCTATTAAATGAAATAAATAGTTTAATTATGGATTCGTATACAAATAACATAGTTTTAAATTATATCTAGAAACATGTTTCATTGAGTTTTCACGATTGGATTAAGGATTGGATTAACTGTTAATGCTCAGTGAATACCCTTATCTAGACTATGAGTAGATCTTCCATTGGTATGGACGCCCAGTACTCAATACCTGTACAATAAAAATGACACAGCATAGATACTAGACTAATTGTGTATAAAAACCATAATTACATTTTACCTTTCGTAATATTCCAAAAATCTACTCAAAAAATAGCTTTTACTTTCACAAAAATGTATAACTGTAGACACAGCAGTAAATATCTTATATTCGAGAGGAAAACAAAATGATGGTAAATTTTTATAGTATTCTTATAGTTGAATATGAAAGAACTTAATATACAATAATACAAATCTTATATCTCAAAAGAATTAATCAATACATCTAAATTAAGACAGCTAATTAAAATTAAAACAAGAGCAGCATTTATCATTAGTTTTAGTTTGTCTCTAATTACTGTATACTCGTAATTAAAAAACGTAAAGGGAAAAGAGCCTACATGGGCTTTAATGATCTGTGCGTAGAGAATTTTATGTTTTTTTTTATATATATATATAGCAGTGCGTTAATTAAATTTACAAACGTATTAACTGAAAGAATAAACTGAAATAGAATAAATGAAGGATATGATTTAATTAATTATTTTAATAGGTGATATTTAGAAAAAAATTAAAAAAGCAAAGTCATGTGTGAAAATTATTACACAAATATGACAATGCGTGTGAGAGGGAGGAGTGCTAAGGTCTATTAGCCTTGTTAGTCGGAGCATTATTATGTAATATTAAGTCTATGGTAATTTTGAAGAGAAAGTAGCCATATTTGATTATTATAGTATTTAATCGTGTATCAGAAATTGCAAAACAATCGTAGATAGTAGCTTATAAGTGGCAGCGTCACAAAAATCCAGATAACAACTGTTATATTTATGATTAAATTGAATATGTAAAATATAAATATCCTTTTTGCTGGTTGAATGCTAGGGGGTGCTAATTCAGTGACTGAGCCATGTCCATGCGCTGAATAAGCACCCCCTTGGAACAGGGGGGTGTTAATTCAGGGCATCGACCATGTTCATGCGCTGATTTAGCACCCCCTTGTAGTCGGGGGGTGCTAATTCAGTGCCTGGTCCGTGTCCGTGCGCTGAATTAGCACCCCCCTGCCGTGACGTCAGAGCCCGAGGGGGTTGCTTATTCCAGGGGGTGCTAAAGCAGCGTCCCCCCACCGCTCTCCCAGCTCGAGTCTACGGTTAAAAAAATTGGACTGTACACAAGATCGAATATTAGAAGAAGTTTCACCCACAGACTCGCCACCCTTGATGCGCGAATTACTCACAATTATATTGTGTTTTTCCAAATAAGTAGATCTCTCACGTTATGGGAAAACACCGATATGGTGGATGAGGTAACTATTTTGATGGTGAAAGTGTTTTGAGGATGTGCAACGGCTAATGGACACTGTGTAATGTTTTGAATTTTTTTTGTAACATTTGGTGTATTCAATGTCTGGCAACCGTCTCAAAGACTACACAAGTCTTCCTACCCACTTCGCGAAGAGGAGTCTATAACAAACAACTTGGAACGTTTCGGGGAAATTTCTTTCGATGTAGCAAAGATGTCTGAAATGGTTGCTGTGAGTGGTCCCAAAACTAAACGAAGAGCAATATAATGTTTACATTGAAATCACATGCAGCATTATTTCAGAATCTGGGCAACTCTTTTTCCTAGACGCTCCTGGTATTACAGGAAAACATTTTTGATACATTTGTTATTAGCCAAATTAAGAAGTGAGAAAAAGATTTCCATTGCAGTTGCATCGTCTACCATTGATACAACACTGTTCGTTGCTGGAAACAAGACTCGTTCTGCTTTCAATTTGCCTCTCAGAAACACCGATACGCAACAAATGAAGACAAATCAATACGGCCAGGCGCTCAAAGAAACAGTATTAATAGTTTCGTACGAGTGTACCATAGGACACTCAAAATATCAGGAACTGCAAACGTCTAATGGACGAGTTACAGTTCTGCTGGCTGGAGGACTCCAAGCAAACCTTACCCGTGATACATCGAGGAACACGTGCTGGTGAGGTGAAAGAGTGCCTAAAGTCATCTTTCTTATGGCCAAACATTAAAACCATGTCCTTGAGAGTTAACATGACACTTCAATTGAACGGCGATCTGAAAGCAGAAGAGTTTTCTACATTAGTTTGACAAGTAGGTGATAGTAAACTGTTAGAAGACAATGAAGGTAATTGTGTAATATCTCAAAATCTTTGTGATATGAATTTACTGCTTGACAAGATATAATCCTAATTTAAATGACAATGTATAAAAGTACAATATGGTTGAAGGAGAGGGCAATTTCATATCCCAAAACGGCTCTGCAAATATAATAAACCTTTCGTTGTTGGAAAAAGTACCTTCTGCTGTTAGAATGTATACATCAGTGGACTCATTGGTTGATACAGAAGACGCTGTTCACTATCCAGTGGAGTTTATTTCACACTCTGAACCCCCTGGAATACCACTGATAACGAGTATTATTTCTCCCCCCTGGCGCTCCAATTATGCTACACCGCAACTTAAACTCTGCCAAACTCCCCCCCCCCATACTCACATCCTCCTCCTCCTCCTCCACAACGGTTCCAGGCTGCAAGTGAGAACTCTGCATAAATATGTGATTGAAGCAACAATATTTACATGCGTAGGTCAAGGAGAAAATGACTTAATTCCTCTTATTCCGTCGGATTATCATTTTAAATTCAAACGCCTGCAGTTCCCTGTAAAATTCATGCTATGCCATGACTATCAATAAAGCACAAGGGAGAGTAAGCTGATCTGACAGCCTGGTCTTCCTTAAGCCATAAAATAAGGCTAAAATGTTGTTTACCAAGAGGTACCGAGGACCTTAAGAAAGAATAAAACATCAATTGTTTGGCTAGCCCGCAATTAACCTGGTATAGGTTGTTAGTTGAAGGTCTACAATTAGCTGTTAAAATTAAATTTAAAAATTGAAAAGTTAAAAAATTAAAGAATAAATAAAAACAATAAATTAAAAATAACTATTTAAAATAAAAAAATAAAAACTTGCATTTGCATATTAATCCAATTTACTTATTCGAAAATTAATTCTAAGAATCGGAATTCTTTAGGTTTATTTTAAGTTATTATCTACGTTTAAACTTAACTTTTAATAATAATTTCAGTAGTCCTTAATTTTCTAAAAATATTAAACTGGTAGCAAATGCACGAATACTTTCAGCTAATAAAATTTACATTTACCATTTTAACAAGTTTGAGTACGGAGGATAGAGGCTCTAACCTAACTTCCCTCTTGAAGTAAAAGTCTATAAAATGGAGTGTATCTACTCGTAATTTGCCGTCTCTTGTTTATAAACTGTTCATTTAAATGAACAGCAATATTCATTAATATGATCTCATTAATTTTATTTCCCTCTATACCTCGCCGTCTTTATTAACAATTAATAAAACGTAAAGATACTCACCTGTCTGATTTTATATAATTTCGAAAGTAATGCTAAGCTTGTAAGGGTGAACACTGTTTTTAAAGATAAATGTTCGTTAATGCAAATTTAAACAATTTGTGTATTGGGGTTGCTTTCATGGTCCCCTGCTCAGAAGAAAAATAACAGAAAAAAAGTAATCTCCCTATATGATTATTGTGAAAAACTAGTACATTAAAATTTATTTTTAAATTATAAAATGATTGAAATAGATTCTTAACAAAAACATTTTAAACAGTTGATGTTTTGTAACAATTCCAAATAATCACATGTTATCCTAGTAGGCGCTATAAAATAAAGTTCTTTTTAGTGAAATACACAAGAATACTGGAATTACGATTCTGCTACATATCGCCTCACGTTCGTGTTGTTATTGGACCCATACTAAAAAATTGCTGTTGTTTTGCGCTCTACAATAAATCGTGCGTTAGTTAAAAATTTCAAACCCATGGAGTTTCTGAATCAAATAAACATTGTTCTAACGCTACCACCCAAATCTAGGATGTTTTTTATATTATTAAAACTCTATATATAGCATTTATCACAACACTTGAAATAAATGTCTGGGGCAGAAAGTTAATGACATTATTTACCTGTTTCCAACTTGGAAAAATCTAATTTTCAGTAAACTTGTATGGAAAGTATACGCTATATAAAATAGAAACAATTTTATTATAAGTATTTGAAATGTAAATATTAAATTGCTATTTTATTATGGGTGTTTTGGGCATTGGCCAAAAAAAGTAAATTATATATTGAGGCATGTTAGTTAAAGAGCCGACACTGTAGTATAATCAAACTGTTTCTTAATAATCTTCGTTGAAAAACTTTGTGTACTCTGTGACAATTGGCGGGTGGGGGTGAAGAGATTAGTGTTTTTACTAATACTGGAAATATGAGTGAAAATGGCGAGCGTTTGACTTATTTTGCTAAGAAGCTTTAAAATCTATTAAGAAGGGTGTGTAGTATGTAAAAAAATGTCTTAAATGTCCTTGAACCAAGTGAGGAAGTATATTTTTAAAATTGAATTGAGAAACCCCGACGGAAGTGTAAAAAAGTACAACTGGAACATTACGAGGTTGTTACAACGGTAAGCATGGATGGGACGAATTTGGAAATGTGCAGTTTGATTTTAAAATACAGTACTTTACGTTAGTAAAAATCATAATTAAATTTGTAAATGACTTTGTCTTTTGATTGTGATTTAACCTTTTTAAGGTAAGAGTCAAAGG
>NW_025781975.1:0-38599 GCF_021130785.1 Homalodisca vitripennis | reverse complement strand
AACTATTGAACAAAAACAAAGCCATACTTTAAGTGTATGCCACACTAATTGGCTACTGATTGACATTTAACATTCGGAATGTTACATACAATCTTTCTTGCTTCAGAACTATTGACAAAAACAAAGCCATACTTTAAAGTGTATGCCACACTAATTGGCTACTGATTGACATTTAACATTCGGAAATGTTACATACAATCTTCTTGCTTCAGAACTATTGACAAAAACAAAGCCATACTTTAAGTGTATGCCACACTAATTGGCTACTGATTGGGACATTTAAACATTCATCGGAATGTTACATACAATCTTCTTGCTTCAGAACTATTGACAAAAACAAAGCCATACTTTAAGTGTATGCCACACTAATTGGCTACTGATTGACATTTAACATTCGGAATGTTACAATACAAATCTTCTTGCTTCAGAACTATTGACAAAAACAAAGCCATACTTTAAGTGTATGCCACACTAATTGGCTACTGATTGACATTTAACATTCAGAATGTTACATACAATCTTCTTGCTTCAGAACTATATGACAAAAACAAAGCCATACTTTAAGTGTATGCCACACTAATTGGCTACTGATTGACATTTAACATTCGGAATGTTACATTACAATCTTCTTGGCTTCAGAACTATTGACAAAAACAAAGCCATACTTTAAGTGTATGCCACACTAATTGGTACTGATTGACATTTAACATTCGGAATGTTACATACAATCTTCTTGCTTCAGAACTATTGACAAAAACAAAGCCATACTTTAAGTGTATGCCACACTAATTGGCTACTGATTGACATTTAACATTCAGAATGTTACATACAATCTTCTTGCTTCAGAACTATTGACAAAAAACAAAGCCATACTTTAAGTGTATGCCACACTAATTGGCTACTGATTGACATTTAACATTCGGAATGTTACATACAATCTTCTTGCTTCAGAAACTATTGACAAAAACAAAGCCATACTTTTAAGTGTATGCCACACTAATTGGCTACTGATTGACATTTAAACATTCGGAATGTTACATACAATCTTCTTGGCTTCAGAACTATTGACAAAAACAAAGCCATACTTTAAGTGTATGCCACACTAATTGGCTACTGATTGACATTTAACATTCAGAATGTTACATACAATCTTCTTGGCTTCAGAACTATTGACAAAAACAAAGCCATACTTTAAGTGTATGCCACACTAATTGGGCTACTGATTGACATTTAACATTCAGAATGTTACATACAATCTTCTTGCTTCAGAACTATTGACAAAAACAAAGCCATACTTTAAGTGTTATGCCACACTAATTGGCTACTGATTGACATTTAACATTCAGAATGTTACATACAATCTTCTTGCTTCAGAACTATTGACAAAGACAAAAGCCATACTTTAAGTGTATGCCACACTAATTGGCTACTGAGTTGACATTTAACATTCGGAATGTTACAATATCATTTCTTTATTTCAATGTCTCCTTATAAAAAACCGGGAAGTTTGGTGGCCTGTTTTTGAAAATCATTTAGCATATTTTAGGATTTTTTAACTTTTCATGTCAATTTAGCTAATTAAACACTGTAGATTCAGCAAAAAAATGTTTTGAAAATTTAAATCATTTTTCTAACTTTTTCTTATATAGGGTAAGGTTTCAAACCAAATATTATTTTTCCAAGAGGTGATTTATAACAATATTCATATGTTAGGAGTTGCATTTTATTAGAAACCTTTTTATTATTTTAATGTGTTTTGACTATTTTGCAGTGTATTCACTTTATCTTAGAATCACTTGCATATTACAATATATAGAATTGTTATAAATAAAACCAGTATACAGTTGTTCATTGTGTTGAACTCCATTATTTTCCTAAATCAGCATTGCTCTGATTTCTTTTAATAACACCATACTTTATAGAATGTTTCAAAACTCCCACATCCAATATTTTAGGGCAATGTTCTTTAATACAAAATGTTGCTTATTACTAATAAAACAGCCTGTGTCAATGGGACAAAAAATATAATTTATATGTATATTAAAAATGTACTGTTGTTATGAAAACAAGAGGACGTTTTATTGAACATTTGGAACTGATTTTGACCCGTGACTGTAAGACAAAATAAAATGAAAAAGAAGTAGATGGTTAAGGTATAGATAGTTGAATCTCAAATTTGATCAATTCCATACACATTCAATTCAGAAAAATTGTCAGCTTAAATATTTGAATACTTTGACAGTGAATTACATTTTCCAATGTGTTGAACAGTTTATAGTCATTTGTAAAGGTAAACAGATTATTCAGTTTTTACTGAGATGAGATATGTTTATTCCCCATAGTGAATTGTTAAAAAGAAGAATATACAAGTCCATAGGTGTTTTTGCATGAGAAAACAAATCAATATATTCCTAAACCAAATTAAGAACTGGGCCCTTTGTTAGAAAATTAAAATATAAGAACATCCCTCAATTAAATTTTATTTTAGTATTTACTAGCACATACCCACGGCTTCTCCTGCAATTTCTATGCAACATTCTGTTTTTTGTTTCAATAGCTCCCACAATTTCAAAAACACTTGAACTATTTTAGATCAACTCCAAAGTTGAAGTTCATAGTTTTCTTAGTGAAAGCACTTGTGATATAATATGACAGTGTCCTATATTTTTAAAGTGGAATTAGTCATATTGTGCATCGCGTATCCATTTTACAGTATTCATGATTAAGAGGACTAGAAGTTATCCAAAAGTGTGGAGTAATTCATCATTTTAGGTTTTCCACTTTTAGTTTCAAATTAATTGTATTTGCAACGCAAAATTGGAATTTGCTATATTGCCCTGAGAAGCAATATAAATAGACCTATATATAATTTTGTAATGAGGTTTGAATCAAAACAGTACAGTTATCTAAATTGTAAGCATATAGATATTTTATTGAAATTAAAAAAAAAATTTACATCAATAATACTAACACATTTCAATAATTTCATTATGACAGTTGCCATCCTTATGTAAAAGATAATACATGGTAAAATAAAGTTATTTCTTCCCAATCCACATTCGCTATATCATACTATTTCCTCAGTCCAGTCTAGGCATTATATCAGTATTTTATACACCTAATCAGTATCTATACCTATCGTATTACCTCATCAGGAGAAATAGATGTGATTATCCCCTCATAAAACTTGCATTTAGTTTCTCCTGTATTGCTTTGTGACCCACAGTGGACAATTTTCTTGCAGTTTTTTCGAAAATTCTGTTTCTTTTTCCCTTCTGCCTTGGACTTTAATGAATACTCTAATGCATACAGAATAATTTTGTTTTAATATACGTTTATAATTAAAAAACAAACTGCTGGGACCAGGTAATCAGTAACATAAACTTATACAATATAGGCAGCTTATTTACTTGAAGAATAGTCCAAAACAGTTTTAAATAAACTTTAAAAGTTAATAAATTAATGTTTAATGTCTTTTCTGAATGGCTGATCAATGGTTTATGCCTCCATCCGAAGTCAGATGGCCATGGTAGAGATAGAATATGGTCTCCATTGCTTATGAAAAGTATTTTATTTTCTCTTCAAAACGAATTACTTATTGTGGTTTCTCTAATAATGTCCTACTACTATATTTGTTTTACAGGTCAATACTATGGGGTCCATGTTATTCTTAAGTGATGCTTACACATCCTCTTTAGTAAATGGGTTCAGTGAGCCTGGGTCTAAGGGCACACAAGGTGTTTTGGGGTGTTTGGGATGCAAGCAAGAGATTTGATTTAAGACAGTGCAAATGATAAAAAAGAGTAATATTCAGAACTGGTCAATGTAAGTTTTAAGAAAAAATAAAGTATCCTAATGGTTGTGCTTTATGATGGCGAAGGCACATGTTCCTCTTCATAGATGTGCACTTATTTCTAAAACTAGCGTAAAGTGTTCAAGGACAGGGCCCCTCAGTTTACAAGCCATGGAATTCTTAAGTGGGTTAATATCAACTTTTACAAATCTTTGGCATTCTCAGCTCTTGCACATCAAGAGAATGCTGAAAAAACCTACAAACTACACCAACAACAGAGAGCACACTACCACCAACAAAGCTCAGAGGTGTTATAATGCTTGTCCAGCGTTGGTGACAAGTTATTACAAAAACTTGGTTATCAATGTTTTAATACAATTGTAGGTATGGCTTATACGTTCCAGTTGAACCTGCAGTGGGTACAGCAAAAAACAATGTGTCAATTAAATTTGGACAACCCAATGGATGTCATATTGGGGTGCAAGGGTAGATCGATAGATCTAGACTGCTGCGGAGGATGACGGAGTTGGTGGGACTCCTTAAGTGTCATAGGCAGTTGCTGGCCTGGACTTAGGGAGTGTTATTCCTGTCCACTTTGACGGGAGAGGCTGGTACAGATCTGGGCCTTCCCTTCTCATCCAAAGTGACATGACTGAGCTTAATGCCCAAAATCCTTTCTCATGGATCTCAACAGAAAGCGGCCCCTACCTCCCAAACTTTAACCAACCTGAATATCCTATCACTCTGAAGCAAGCTTTAAGGTCGTTTTATGTCTAAGTGTAATGAGAGGTTTCTCAGCTTTTGTCCCAGGAGAACAAAAAAAGCATAAATACCCCTTGCAACTCAAATGGAAGAAAGGTTTTTTATAAGTGATACATTTAGCCTACTTAGTTAGTTTGTATAGTGAATGAAACAATTTTGGTTTTTAGAAGTTTTATTTATATCTACACAGAAACAATATTAATATAAACACATTGTAGGTTTTTTCAATGAGTACTGTAAACAAATCAAATAAAACAGGTTTATTATTTTGCAGTTAAAAAAAGTCAAAATCAAGACCAAATTATATGTCTCTTAAAAAACAAGTATTACACGTTGATGTTTTCACATTAACTTTGAATCATTCCGAACCCGATCGAAATGCAACACTGTTTTTGAATATGTCACTTACATCACAAACAGAACCATTGGTGTAGATCTGAGCTTTGATTTCATGGCACTGAGTTTTAAGAATACTCTCATTTGTACAGTTCGTTACAGGTATTGTACAACATTTATTATTTATTAACACCACTAAAATTTTCTAAGGTAAACCTCGTTGGAACTTTGATAACCAATCAATCTGAATTACTTTTAGGCGGAAAGTTAGTATTGGTTTTCCCATTCTTCTTTGATTTCAAAAGCTTAAATTCTGCCGCTTGTACTGGAAAACTGTCATTGTTGTGTGAATTGTTTCGTGAGAATTTCAATTTCCTAATTTTTACACTTTTAACAGACATTAGGATTTAATCCCATCGATAGCACATTCCTAAACAAGGTAATAAGTAAAATAATGTGAATTTTTTACTGTAGGAAGGGAAAGAGGAGTAATAGTGTCTTTAAATAAGACTGAGATACTTTCCTTATCGATATCTAGTGTACTATACATTTCCTATGTTTTGATAAAGAGGTTCACAAAAAACCGTTCTTCACCATCACTATTTCTCGTTTCTACCAGACACCATTAACTGCTTGACGAAGGTCTTTTAGGGTTTGCAGAGCTTTACTCACTTTCAAAGCAAGCCGAAGTACATCATTCATAATTTTCATAGATTAATTAAAATTAAAAGATTTAACTTGAAGCAAAATATCTTTACCGTTGGCCATAGCTTTTGAACAGGTACTTCACTCAATACACTATTCAATGGCTTTTACAATTTCATGTAAGGGAATATAAATACAAAACCTATGAACGGCAGGCTCGTCTAGTATCTGAAAGGAATTTCAGTCTTTAGTTTAATTGCAGTTTTTTTTTTACATGCTGCAAAAGACTGCATGCCTTTTTGGACTACCTTCAGTAAAGTTAAAAATCATCTGTATTACAGTAAGGAAGTAAAAAAAAATCATTGGATTTTCCTTGCGATTTGCACAAGTACTAACAGAGACAAGATTTAAACAATGTGTATAACAACTTCACATCCAACCTGTACACTGGTAAATGCATCAGCAATTGCTGAAGCCCCGTCAAAGCACATAAAAACTATACCACCTACTTCCACAGAACACCTACTTCAAACAGCATGTAGGTTATTGACTTATACATGCTTTCAGCATCACTGTCCAAATAGGCTCTGGTTTTTTTTAATGAGCTATTTATACATCATAAAAATATGTTATTTTTTAAATAAGCAATCTGAAAATAACAAAAGGAACTGACGTGTGTATACACTGAACCCCCATGCCTGACAGAGTCTAATGTCTATGACATGGGACACAATAGTTACAGTCACCAGCTGTCAGGTGCACCGGCATAGCACCAGCATTGCAAGATACTACCATTGAGTGAGGCCTGCGACAACAGCGGCACTACAATACACGTATTGCTGTTTCACAATGTAATGGCCGCCGATGGCACATTTATTATATATGCGGAAAATTCTTTTCGAAATGAAAGTTAATTATCTATCAATTAACTATTAACATGAACTAGCTATTAAATATTGATTCCATAGAAATGTTATCTTAAAAATAATATTTTACACAGATCGAATCCCAATCTAGTGATGGGTGCCACAGCAACGGTGGCACATTCGCTGGACATGCCTATATCTGTACTAAGTATTTAGATTTTATATATTAAACCTAGTGTTGGCAATCGACGACTATTCGTCAATGACAGTTCTGCAGTGGTTGGCAATCGTCGATTAGTCATGGCGTCACTATTTCACTTATTACAGTACGTAAACTCGTCATATCAACGTGATTCAGGCATCATTGCAAACATCAGAATTTGTCCTGTCTACAGACAGTTTTTTTCAAAAGTTGTCGCGAGTGGACAGATGACGCAATCAGCTGTTTATAAAGTGGAATTTATTTTCAACTCTGTTGCTGTTACTATAGCCCGGCAAGGTTTGTTGACTGTATTGGTTATTTTGTTGATTTATTAGGTTCATTAACTGTAAATATTTATTGATTATTGCATAAACGTGTTTATTATGATCCTGTAATGTTCTTATGTGAGTAATTTTAGTAAATAATACTAACAGTAATATATTTGTTTACTAAATTTAAACGCATTTTGTAGTTTATTTTTAGTCCAAGTCAGAAATAAAACTATTACAAACTAATTATTGATTTATTTTATCACTGTAAATATAATTTTGCTACTTTATTCTTTCTTTTTAATAAGTTTCTTTTCACTATGGCTCAAAACAATTACGTTTTTTGTTACTAAATTTCAAATTGATAGTTGCTGTTTTATTAAGTTGTGTTTTAGGCACGTTTTCAAATTTTCACACATATTTTTAGTTTCTTTGTATGTATTCCTAAAAACTTATATATTTTTCAAAAAACTACACAAAATTTTACAACTTTTGGTTATCTTGAAGTTTCAAAGTTCTAGGAATAAAAAGTATTTTCAAACCATGGTCCCACATAATTAACCCTTTGAGTGCCAAGTATTTTTTGAGTGGGTATACTGAAAAGTGCCAGGTATTTTTCTAGTGGGTGTACCTAAAAGTGCCAGCCCTTTTTCAGGCATTTTGCAAGGTTTTAGTAAAAAATTCACAGTTCGATTATTTAATAAGCTATCAACATGATTCTTTTTTTATTTTTCTCTGAAAACTCTGTTTAATTAACATAGAATAACAAAGTTACCATAACACTAAATTTAGGAATACCAAAAATAAATTCAAAAATATTTTTTAATTTCATTTTTCAACCAAATTATTATGACCAAAAATATTCATATCCTTTTTCTTAGTCCATATCACTGGAAAGTGTATGCAATTGTCTGTAAATCTTGAAAAATGTATATTATTATCTTCAATAATGAGTAAGTTATACAAATTTTAAGAAACTATTGTCACATTGTTTCTGGTAGCTATGGCAACCAAAAATGTTTTATATGTGAGTTTCATAATTTAAAGTTTGATCGGAAGTGTACTATAACAATTTATTTTGAAAAGAACGATTCTTCACACACATTTCAATATGATATTATTTAAAAATATTAAAGGTTACAATTTTTAGTGACTTTTTTCCCCCGAACGTCCGGTAAAATTGGACGTCATCACTTTTTCGGCCAACTTTTGTCGTCCGGTAAAATCGGACGTTGGCACTCAAAGGGTTAATGTACAAAAATTTAGGTAAATTATATACGAGGGCCATCCGGAAAGTAGCACCCGTTTCCGACGCGTGAGGCGCTGACGACGCGAGTAGCCGCCGGTCAAGGTCAGATCGCTTCAGTGGCTTGTCTGCCTTCTCTGTTACAAGTTCCGTGACGCTAGCATTGCCTGTGTTGTTTCTGTGGCAGTTCATAATGTTTAAAAAAATTGAAAACGCCGCCAGTTGTGAAGTGAGGGCTGTAATAAAACTTCTCAACGCAAGAAACGTTCGACCTTGTGATATTCATCGCTAATTAAAGGAAGTGTATGGAGACAATGTGATGGAAGAGTCATCTGTTCGGCCACTGGTGTCGTAATTTCAACTTGGGGAGGGGGAACACACACGACGATGAGCGTTCAGGGAGTAGACCATCTGTCATTACAGATCAACTGCTGAGGTCAGTAGACGAATTCGTGAGGAACGATCGGCGCGTCACAATTGATGACATCTGTGAACATTTCCCTAATGTTTCTCGAAAAACTGTTCATGAAATTGTCAAAGACCATCTGCATTATTCAAAAATTTGTGCAAGGTGGGTCCCTCGCATGCTTACAGATGAGCACAAAACCAAGCGTATGGCTGCTGCATTCACATTTTTGGAACGTTATTCTGATGAAGCAGACACGTTCTTGAATCGCATAGTTACTGGTGATAAAACGTGGGTTTGTTATGCTTCACCTGAGAGTAAACAACAGTCGATGGAGTGGCATCATACTCATTCACCAAAGAAACCAAAAAAATTCAAGACTGTTCTGTCCACCAGGAAACTTATGGCAACCATTTTCTGGGATCGACGTGGTGTACTACTTATTGATTTTATGGCCCGTGGAGACACTATTAACGCTAATGCGTATTGTGAAACATTAAAGAAATTACGGCGGGGCAATACAAAATCGACGGAGAGGTCTTATGTCTGATGGCGTCATTCTCCTCCATAACAATGCCAGGCCTCATGCAGCGGGATTGGGACACAACAACTTCTGCAGCAATTCAATTGGGAAATTTTCGACCATCCACCGTATAGCCCGGACTTGGCCCCTTCAGATTTTCATCTCTTTACAAAACTTAAAGAGTTTTTGGCGGGAAAAAGATTTGACAGCGATGAAGAACTTAAAGAAGGCGTGACTACGTATTTCAATCGGCTGGCGGCGGAGGAATATGACGCTGGAATACAAAAACTCGTCACACGTTATGACAAATGCTTAAATTTGCTTGGAGATTATGTGGAGAAGAGTAGTTTAAGGTATGCTCTTTTCAATAAAAATGTTTATATTTGTTAATATTTACTTCTGTGTCTTTATTTCACAAACGGGTACTACTTTCCGGATGGCCCTCGTATATAGCCTATATATAACAAAATTTATAAATTATATTATAGATTCAAGTTATCTGAACAGAATGTTATTCTCCACTCTATTCTGAAAAAAAAAAAAAACAACGTATAATACACCATAACTGCTGTTATATATATGTATTTTTTTAATAAAAGAAAAAATATACCTTACGCAACACACAAAAACTAGGTTTAATTGTGGGTAATCATTTAAGTTAATATTTGTTATCAAATGTAAATGGCTGCCATCTTGAAACTTTACATTGGTTAAGAGTGACTAACAAACTCATTTATGTTATGTGCAAGTACTGCCTTTGTTTAAAAATTACAGCAGTTATCACGTTCCATACCTGCTGTATGTATGTTACATACATATATATGTATGTATATATATATACATTTTTGGATTATGACAAGTTTTAGATTCTGGGGGTCACGATCGGAGAAAATACAAAAAAATATCTAAGAAAATTCCATTATGGGGGGAATTGCAATAGACAGATTTTCTATGAAATCCTCCTAAAATGGTTGTATAATCAGATAAAGAATGATTGTTCGCAAAAATAACAACTTTCAGCAGCCTCTTTATTTAGTAGTCCTGTGTAACTATTATTTATATATCTGACAGTCAGTTTTAAATGAGTCAAGCTAAGAAAAACAATAACATTTCTTGATGTTTTTAACTCGTTCCATACCCTCCCGCTTCAGCCTCCACCAATACTAGCATGACTTACTATCAGTGTCTTTCTTATGAGAATTCCTCTCACGGTTTCAAGACTAACCAGATAGTGTGCTTATACAATGCAAGTAGGCGCCAAGCCTGTGAGATTATTGTAGTTGTCAGGAAGTTTTGGGGCTTCGTTATCAAACATTTTAGATGAAGATCTACTAATGTTTACTGGACTGTCAGAATTCTTCAGAACAGTTATATCTAATGGTTGGTTTAGGAGTAAAAGTATCCAATAACTACTACTGAAAATCGACTTACCCCTAATTTCTCGACACTCCTCTACGAATTCATTGTCCTTCCCGACGCTTTCCAAAAAATATCTTCAGAACTCCTATGTTATCTTTTACATGTCGATATAATCTCCGCCTGAAACAAGCACAATGGCGTCAGTAAAAATATGCAATAGGAATAAAGTTAATGAGGCAATCACAACAAAGATAAACAATAAATAAACAAGATTCTCTAAATTATATAAAATATTAATGTAATTATATATTTAATAACTTATCTGCCTGTTTCATTTTTCGGGCAGTGTGTAAATCAAGACCAAGAGCTCAAAAAGTAGATATTTTCTATTCATGTTTTAGCAACTGAAGGTTATTGGCATGGAATATGTCTAATATGTGAAACTCCAGTTTATTTTCAATTTATTTTTTTATGTTCATACAATATTTATGTTAGCATATAACTTCATGATCTAGTTATTTATGTTTCTTGTTTTCTTTTTAATATCACTCTTATTTTTAAACTAAAATCTGTTTATATATTTTAAACAAACAAATTTATTTCAATAAATTATAAACCATAAAACATTTCTTAAATACTAACTATTGTAAAAATTTAAAAATAACTCTAAGTGTACATAGTTTTTAATCACTCCAAAAGAGACAAATATTTTCTTGTAGCAAATATACATAATGTTTGAAGAAATGTTAAACACATAAAATTTAATTTTCACTTTACTATTTAAACTCTAAATTAATATTATAGCGTAATAAAAAAAAAAACATTTCATAAAATAATAAATTCACTTGGCTTACATTTTACAAACCTTAAAACAACATAAATACTGAAAAATAGCCAACTCTTATCATGAGCACTACATACAGGGTGAGCCAGATCACCCGTACGGTATGTATAGCTGTCACACTAACTAACTTTAACACTTTTCCTTTCTCATTTCTCCCTAATTCAACCTCACAGAATCTAATAATATTATTTTCAACTTTTTAAAGTGCCCCAAATGATCTTTTCTGAGGAGATAAAGGATGCTTTTTGAGGAATTTTCAAATGTAAAACATGGGTTGTGAGATACATCAATTTAAAGGTTTATTTACACTGAAAATTTTGTTATAAACGAAAGTTAAATTATAATTAAACGCATTTTCAGAGCGTACCAAAAAATTTAAAATAGGCCTTTAAAGTTAAGTACTGTGTTAGTCTGACTAAATATGTAGTAGCATCAAATTTTCCTCCAAGCTTATTGTTGAGCTATTCTTTAAGTAAAAGTGTGTGGTAGGGCACCTCTCATTGCATTTTTCAAATTTCATATTGTTTCAAACTTCAAGAATATAAAAAATGAAAAATCTAAAATCCTAAAATAGCAATGCACATAAATTTTATACCAAATAAAAGGTTTTTTTAAAAGAAACATTTCTTGTATTTGAACTATTTATCTATCTCACTGTTCAAAAATGAAAACCGAAAAAAATTAATTATTTATGTCTGAAGTGAAATATTTTTTGATAGATGAGTTCCTATTTACTCATACAATACAGTTTTAAACTGTCCACGTATAGCCTCAGATGCGCAGTGGTTGCAAATCTGTGTGTACTCGTAAATAAATAAATTTATTTTATATTCTTTCCTCATAAATCTCAACAAATCAATATAAAACCGATCATAAGTTCTAAAAGCCCATCACAATGATTCAATATCAAACAATGATTTTTAAAATAAATAACAAATTACTATAAAAAAGTATAAGCAAACAATAAAGAAAACTTACAAAATCCTTGGCCAAGACGAGAAGAGAGTTGGCGTTAGAGAGGTGAACCCAGGCTTGCTCAGAGAAGGTGAGCTGTGATTGAGACTTGGTGATGAGGTTGCGAACCTCTTGACCCTCAGAGTCACTGTCCAAGCCCAGGCTCTCCCTGTCCACTGCCTGCAAACCACACATAGGAATCAGACCTAGTATACTTAATAGGAATTAAATACGAAATGCACAAAGAAAGAGATATGTTTTCCAAGAAATGCCTCATTTTCTAATTCCAATCTGAAGCATCAACACATCTTTGCATTCACAGTAAAACTTTGTAAATAATATATTTTGAAACATAAAATGTATTAAAAATAAGTATTTATTGCAAAATTACAGAGCAGAATAATACAAATTTCAGGTGGTACTTCTGGGCAAAATAAACTTTTAAATCTGTCCAATTTGATAGCCAACTTCTCACTGTGAATATTATAACACAATGAATAAGCACTAATAATAGAACAATTTGTGAACGTTATATACAAATAGCTACCTTATAAACTCTAATGACAATAAACAACAACTCACCAACTGTCTACGCCTCCGATTGAAACCTGGACGAGGAAAGCCCAGGCTGGAGGCGCCGTCAGACTGGCTGTCCAGATAATTGCGGTAGTCGTCTCCAAACTCTAAAAGTCGGCGGGTCGTTTCTTGGTCTGGCGTTTCTTCACTGTATGCCTCACTCATGTACTTTTCCTGAAACCATATTATATGGTATCACTTATACTGCCAACTAAGTATTCTTTGTAAGAATTTAATTTCATCCTTTCTTTTGGTACTGTTTTTCTTTTATAGCAGAACCACTCTCTCAACATATCAATGAAATGTATTAGGATGGATACAATCATGATGGTGACTCTTAAATATAAAAAATGTATTTGTTCTACAGACAGAAAAGTAATGTAAGGTGACAGTAAGCCAACTGATATAATCATTTTATTAAACCCTCTAAAAATCACAGACGTAAATCATCCCACGAGTTGAAGGCAAAGAGTTGATAGAACCAACAGACTTAATGTGGTGCTAACTACATTCATAGTTATGACAGTTTCATAGCTCTTTAGTGTACCCAAGAAACACTCAGTACAGAGCTGCAGTGTAAATGTCAACTACATGTATTGACAGTTATTGTACAGTAGTTTTAACATATTTACTATTATCACACGCCATAGTGTATTCATGAGCACCATGTATAGAGCCACTGTGAAGATGTTAATAGTGAAATATTGGCGAAACAATATTTACTGTGGTTTATTTCATGTGCTTAACTTTTACTTTCTAAATACCTATATAGTTATCTTGAAACTTTAAATATACTTAAAATTTAGTTATTATTATAATATTTCCATGTTCTATAACCTTGTATGTACTTAGTTTCCTGTACATCTTTATTGGTTTGCCTTTAAATTTATTTATTAAAAAATTACAAAAATTTTGCTATAAATGGTTTACAATCATGCAAAACAATGTATGTTTTTATGAGTGACAAATACAATGATACAAATACATTGAGCATAATTGACTTAACAAGTTAAGAGGTACCAGATGGTATTTTATCTTTATTAATAGCCTTCAACCAAAATGTACTACCACAATGTGTCCTGACAAACATAATTTTCTTTATGGAACTTTTCATATATTTTCCCTTAAATTTCAAAAAAGTTCAACGCATGGTGAAAAAGCTCTGATGTTGATACAAAAGCTGCCAGTGTAAATCAGTGGTTGAATTCGCACGTGGCAGGTTTCTAGAGATAAGTACCTTTATGTAAATGACAATTATGTAGAAAATGAATAAAGAATTTGCCAGCCCAACCTCAGATTAAACAACTTACCTGGTAGTTATCCCAAGCTTGTTCTGAAAAGGAACTATCGGCAGACAGTGCCTTGTCTGCGCAACTGTACACTGTAAACAACTCCATTGTCTGGACCAAGCCGGAAATTGGCAGGTGGAATAAGCTTTCTGCGCACTGATCGCAACTTGCTTTCCCCCTCGACCTCTTCCTCTGTCTCGGTGCCACTTGTTGGTACTCGGCGTATCGCAGGCCCACACCTTAGCGGTGATGGTGGGTCGTGTCCATCTGATCCTGAGTCACTCTTTCTCCCCTACAACAAAATGGAATAGAGAGGTCAAAAATGAATTAAAGGAGGTAAAGTATAAATCTTTATTAAAAAAAATAAATTTAAAATGAGTTAATCTTTTTTTTTAAGTACAGTAATTTATGTTCAGCATGTAAATAAAATGTATAAATGCTACCAAATATTTACATGTAGACAATTGCTAAAAACTATCTTAACACATTCCCCGCGGCAGCCTGCCGTACTGTAACACCATGCTAAAGCAGCCCCTCCATTACTCATTGCCACAGTGTGAGCCCTCTCAGCTCGAGTGTTGGGTGTTATGGTTTCTTTCTTACATTTTCCCAGCAAAAACATACAATATTATAAAAATAATTTAGAAGATCAGCTGAGCAGACATTCAAACTCAGGGGAAAAACAAAATTATTCCAAAGATGTTCAAGCTGATACAGACATTGTGATGGCTAGCACTGCCGATCATCTGACTTGAGAAGATAATTCATACTAGACAGCTCCGAACTGGGAATGGAGTGACCAGTAGTGCTAAGTGGTTAAGATATAAGAATAACTTATGAATGTGTTTCAATTTTGTTTCTATTACCCATAAGAAAATCAGTATTCAATTAGTTTATATGAGTTAAATTATTAACAAGAACTAAGCCATAGCACATCGCTGACAAGTTATCTCATCACACATTGATCATGCAGGCATTATATAGCACGGTCACAAGCTCAGCATATCACAGCATAATGTTTTTTAATATTGCCTCCTGATAGTTACAATAATGTTGTGTAGGATGAAGTAGTATACTATTAGGCAACTTTATGTTTTTGAGAAAACTCTACATTTAGTTTTACCATATGACACTTTCATGAATTACCCTACAGAATGCAGCAGTATGTTCAAGATGAATAGCATCCAATTATTGGGTATATAATATAATCTCTTTGGTGGCACAATTTGAAAGTGAGAAATATCAGTGATTATCGTGTTTGGTGAGCAACTGTCACCTCTGATACATTTTTTAACCTTCCCAATTTCTTTAAATTTTTATCAACTTTCTGGAATTGAAACCCTCAATGGTAACTTTATTCCTAATCTCTTAAACCCCTATAACACAACAGTAAAGCAAAAAACAGTTTAATGATTAAGAAGACCATGAACATGAATGTAGCAAACTTATACACAACGCCCATTACTCTGAACAAAATACAGTACCACTTACTACAAAACTCCCTACAACAAATGGTTGCTTATTAAAATGATCTAGCAGTGTATGTACATATATGAAAAATTACCAGGTTCCTCTTCCGGAGTTTTATTTTTCTCCTTCGTAAGGAGTTGGAGCTGTAGCCTCCACCACTGCCCTCCTGAGTCTGACTTGGCATCCTCCTCCACTGTGGTTGAGGACGAGAGAGTTTCCGTGCATAGATGTATCCATCTTCACACTGTTCACAAATATTACATAGATAATAATACATTGGTGATATATGTTGTGTAGTTCAATCCATATCTCATATTCTACAATAAAAGTTACAACAGTAAATTTCCCTCTTTATGTTGAATGTATATTCAACAATGTATCGGGATATCCTTTTTAAAATCTAACCTTTAAAAACTGTCATATGAAGAGCTATGGATAAAAATTATGTGGATTTAAACATCATTTGTGAAAACACTTTAGAATTATAATATTCTATTACCAATATAAGAATCTTATTTGTTTTGTTCTTATCATTGTAAACTATTTATTTGAGGTTCATATTTAAGAGTTTATTTATAAAATGTACAAAATAGTTGTAATTTTACACCTTTAACGGCCAGAGGCCAATATAATAACTCTGGAATCATATTTCCGAAAACAGCTGTGAGCCGAGGTATCGACACCGTAAAATAAGTACCAAAATGGCACCGATATAACAGCATCCCTCATTTGATTACATTATTCCCTTACTTATTTATTTTTACTCTGTAATATAACATCAAACGAAATACAAATATATATCCTATCAGATTACTGTAACTATTTTAAATTTTTTTGCTCTTTTTTTGGTTCACTAGAAAAATGAAATTCAGAAGGCAGTGACTTACAATTGCGATAAACAAAGACCAAGATGTAAATAGTATAAAATATTATAATTCAAAATAGATCAAGATTATTTCATTCATCAGATGCAACAATCAAGTAACACTGAAAAAAATGTTATCACATATACAGAGAGGTCTGATTTCAATTAGCATAGTTAGAAACACTTAAAAAAATGTGTTTGATTCAAGTTAAATTTAAAAAGTTGGAACTAATAAAAGAAGGTGTCTGACGACTTGAAAATTCATATTATCAGAAGGAGAGGACTACGCATGTGAACTTTCGTCAAGGGAAGACACTCATTCGTCTCTATATATATATATATTACAGTAATAGCCCTAGACATTTAATCCAGGGACAACACTGACTTGCTCAGAGATATTACAGGGAGACCATATCATAAAAAAACCAGTTAATGGTATAAACGTCACTGGACATTGCTGGTAGTATCGTTATCACAATAACAATAATCATTACTGACCTCTGAGTGGGGGTGTTGTCCATCTGATGCAAAGCAGATTCAGAACGTGACTGAAGTAACTTGTCATCTTCCATACCAGGAGGCAGTTGCGGCAATCCGGACTCGCTCAGAGGCCGTTTCGGTGTTCCGTCCTTCCTCTTGGTCCTCAGAACCACAGATGATATCTATGCAACCAACATAATTATCATCAAATACTGTTACATAGTTACAATTATAAAGTAGGGCTATCACTCAACCCTACACCTTGGTAAATGGCACTTGACGGATAAAACTCATGAAATAGAAAGGGCACAAACAAACACTGAGGCCTAAAAATATTATATTTGAGGCTTGTCTTACTCAAGACAAGCTGAGTGTGAGAGTATGTCACACAGTTACAGCTCACATGTCACTTTCTCATTTCTTAATACAACAGTTTCTTTTTTGTACCTAAAATTATGTTCTTTTACTGTTTATTTTTTACAGAGACAGACTTGTAGAGTTTATATATATATATATATATATATATATATATATATATATATAAGTTTTTATGCAAAAAAAAGTTTATTTTTAGTGTCTTTTTTGAAGTCATATTTTAGTATCTATGACCATGCCATCATCATGCAAATAAAACCAATCATCTATTTGTGTGTTGGATATTTTACATATTTTTATGCATGGTACAATAAACACTAGAAATAAAACCATACAATACTCCAAGAACGAGTGACATGCAACAAAAACACAGTAGCTGTTTGCACTGTGCGACTATATCGAACTCACCAAGGTCCAAAAAAACAATGTCAGAGGACCAAGGAAGTACTTGATATACCAGTACTTATAGAAAAGGCCAGGACTTGTAACAGGTAGGATTTGATCCAGCAAATTAGAGTAGGGGACAAATTCAAAGCTGAAAGTTTCCTCAAAAAAAGATGATGGGGAATCATTTTAAACATTCTTTTGAAGTCAATATATTATATAGCATCAACTGATTTCGTCATGCTACCGCATAACCACCCATTGCTATGTTTTATGGCCGCTAAACAACCTCTCATGGAGCCTAGCTGGCGTGGAGAGATACAATAGAAAACATTGTGATAAAAATAACTAATTGCAACCTTTAGAAATAATTTTGATGTAATGCAATGTCTAAAATTAAAGTATTCAGAGGTCTTTTTTGGATTGGCTTCTCAATTACAGCTTTCCAAATAAAAGAAAACAGTTTTATCAATAAACTCCATCTGAACAATGATGCAAGCATAGGAGCATTGATAGATAACTGCATAGGAGCAATACAATTATATACTTTTGATAATAAATTAGGAATGCCATTAAACATAATTAAATTTTTAGGTTCTTCGTGGCAGATTGGACATCAACCGATAGATGAAAAATGTAAATAATTGAATCAGATAAGTTAACTGTCTCAAGCTGATCTCGCAACTGCTCTTCATTAATAGACTGATACACAGAAGAGCTTTTCATCTTTTGAACACAGTTTAGTGGTATTTGTTACAACACTGTCATAAATGTTGACAGCTGAAAACCCAAGGAACCTGTCCAAAACGGGTTAAGAAATTTTCAAAAGTTGGTTTGTTTAGTCTTCAAGCCATTTTCAACATTTCTAGAATGTTGCCTTCTACATCTTTCATTCTTCTCAAGCCATAATACACTGAATTGTCGTAGTAACTCCAGACAACTTATTTTCTATGATCATAACCGTTTCACTTCATCAATGTTATCAAGGTGGCTAAAAAACACTTAGGTTACCTGAAACATTTACTCTTTTCATGTTTTCATGGGTATATTATATTTTCCCATAGATGCAATAATGGCTGAGCTGGAATATCAAGTGAAGGGAAACAAGCAGATCAGTCCAGTCATCAGAAATAATAATATTTTAATAATTCGCTTACTTTGAATTGGTCAGAAGAACTTGACATAATGGTGGAGGGGGAAGGTTTATCAACAACAGGACTGTCTAATGTAGGTATCAGCTCTGCACTCTGGTGGCAGTTGATGACACTAGTGTGGAAGTCCCCAGACGAATGGGCAGAGTGACCCTCTTCCTCTGTGGTGTATTCCCCACTGGCATCACAACTCTCCCCCTGCAACACAATGAGAACAAGCATGATATCAAAGTTGTATAATAGAACACAAAATTATCATACAAACCCTGTGCGTCCTTAGTAGACTGAGAGTCTGCACAGATTTAGAAGTGTGTAAGCAGAGTCTGTCCATGGACACTTCTACACTGCTTGTGTTAACTCACACTATAACTCACAGTTATATTTCAATACTACTAAACTGCTTGTGTTAACTCACACTATAACTCACAGTTACAGGGTGGAAAAAAAGTATGGAAACGCTTTCACTAATTTTTGTATGGCTTCACTTATACAAATTAAATTTTGTACATCACTACTTGTATTAAGAACCTAGTTTTTTGAGACCAGTGGGGACATTTTATCTTTTCAGGGGGACGCCCCGTGAGGAGTCGGACGAAAATCTTAAATGTAAGCATAGGGCCGAGTTTGGTATCAAATTAAAGGTCTAGTAAAGAGAAACTCATTACCGCAAACCGCACTTAAAAAGGTTGACCCTATCCAGAGTACGGGCCGTATGAATTCCATGACAAAGAAATTTAGTAATTTTGTCTTGTGAAGTAACTAATTTACTTTCAGTAGTATGTTTTATGTCGGTTATGTAAATTTGAAAAACAATTTCCAACAAAAAATTATTTTTTTTACCTCTACATTTGTTGGATAACAGTAAATAGGGGTTTTCCTGTCTTGTCTTCAAGAAACTGAGAGTATTCAATAATACCACCATAACTCCTTATCAACATGAGGTCAAGGTCCAGTCCCTCCAGCCCTTTTATCTCAGGCAAACATAAACTGGTTTAGGCAATACAAACAGTACTGTCACAGCAAAACTCCACAGTTTTGTATTTTTAATATCAGCTTGGTTTTTAGTCTACGTTATAATTTCGTCCACGTAAGATAAAGTTGAAAGTCTTCACTGCGATAGTTATACATTTTATTACTTAAGTGTTTACATTTTATTCTACTATTTTTAAAAGCAATGTCACTTAGTGAGTTTGAGAGAATCACGCTGCTTATGATGCGTGGGTATGGACGTCTAGTTCGTCCCTATGAAGAAACAGCGCATTTGTTTAATGACACTTTTCTTGATAGACTCTCAATTAGTAAGTCAACAGTGTTTAAGACAGTAAAAAGATTTGAAGAAACTAGAACAGTCAAAGATCACGAAAGAAGTGGCAGGCCTAAATCGGCAACAAATGAACAAAAATCTTTGGATGTACTCCAAACATTTGTTGAAAATCCCAGCACCTCGGCCAGAGTGGCTGCAGAAGATCTTGATATGAGCCATACCTCAGTGTTGAATGTTTTACACAAAAACAAGTATCACCCTTTTAAAGTAACCCTAACCCAAGAACTTGCAGAGGATGATTTTGATCGAAGGACTGAATTTTGCGAAATAATGATGAGAAAAATGTGTGACGAAATTCAAAAATTTTTAAGTTCGATATTGTTTTCAGATGAAGCTACATTCTTTGTTAATGGACAAGTTAAAATAGGCATAATTGCCGTTACTGTTTTAGGGGGGGGCTTAACTGGGGGCCGACCATAATCCACACTGGATGATAGAAGGCCACACACAAAGGCCTCAGAAAGTGAATATGTGGGGCTGGAATAATAAACAATAACATTGTAGGACCGTTTGTGATAGATGGAAATCTAACAGGCGAAATTTATTTCAATATGTTGACAAATAACATTTTGCCAGCAGTGCGTGCTCTTCTTGGGGCAAATTTTAATGCAGTATGGTTTCAGCAAGATGGAGCAACCGCCCCATTACTATTTGCGGGTGCGCAATCTGTTAGATTAAGTGTTTCCTAACCGTTGGATTGGTCGCAGGGGTACCGTTGAGTGGCCGGCTAGGTCACCGGATCTTAATCCACTAGATTTCTTTTTGTGGGGGCTTCTTAAAAGATAACGTGTATAAAACTAAACCAGCCAACATTGAGGAGCTGACAAATCGTTTATTAGAAGAAGCAAGAAGAATTACACCCGAGATGCTTCAAAATGTGACTGCAGTAGGTTTTTATAATAGACTAGCTCATTGCCAACAAGTGTTCGGAGAGCAGTTTGAGCACCTCATTTAAAAGGTATGGTTATTTTTTGTAATACATAGATAATTTTTAATTTAATTCTTTTTGATAATTGTGTTCCATAAAGTGTCATTTTCAGTCAGAACAGTTTACTTGAGACTGTGAAATTGCGGAGAAATAATAATTAATCAAACGTTACTTATGAAATTCAAACGGCCCGTTACTCTGGATAGGGTCAACCTTTTTAAGTGCGGTTTGCGGTAATGAGTTTCTCTTTACTAGAACTTTAATTTGATACCAAACTCGGCCTATGCTTATATTTAAGATTTTCGTCCGACTCCTCACGGGCCGTCCCCCTGAAAAGATAAAATGTCCCCACTGGTCTCAAAAACTAGGTTCTTAATACAAGTGGTGATGTACAAAATTTAATTTGTATAAGTGAAGCCATACAAAATTAGTGAAAGCGTTTCCATACTTTTTTTCCACCCTGTATATTCAATACTGCTAAACTGCTTGTGTTAACTCACACTATAACTCACAGTTATATTCAATACTACTAAAACTGCTTGTGTTAACTCACACTATAACTCACAGTTATATTCAATACTACTAAACTGCTTGTGTTAACTCACACTATAAACTCACAGTTATATTCAATACTACTACACTGCTTGTGTTAACTCACACTATAACTCACAGTTATATTCAATACTACTAAACTGCTTGTGTTAACTCACACTATAACTCACAGTTATATTCAATACTACTAAACTGCTTGTGTTAACTCACACTATAACTCACAGTTATATTCAATACTACTAAACTGCTTGTGTTAACTCACACTATAACTCACAGTTATATTCAATACTACTAAACTGCTTGTGTTAACTCACACTATAACTCACAGTTATATTCAATACTACTAAACTGCTTGTGTTAACTCACACTATAACTCACAGTTATATTCAATACTACTACACTGCTTGTGTTAACTCACACTATAACTCACAGTTATATTCAATACTACTAAACTGCTTGTGTTAACTCACACTATAACTCACAGTTATATTCAATACTACTAAACTGCTTGTGTTACCTCACACTATAAATCACAGTTATATTCAATACTACTACACTGCTTGTGTTACCTCACACTATAACTCACAGTTATATTTCAATACTACTACACTGCTTGTGTTACCTCACACTATAAATCACAGTTATATTCAATACTACTAACACACTGCTTCAGTCATCTCACACTATAACTCACAGTTATATTCAATACCACTACACTGCTTCAGTCATCTCACAGTTATATTCAATACATACTCACACTGACTTGTGTTATCTCACACTATAACTCACAATTAAATTTAATACTACCACACTGATTGTGTTACCTTTACACTATATCTCACAGTTATATTCAATACTACTACACTGCTTCAGTCATCTCACACTATAACTCAGTTATATTCAATACCACTACACTGCTTCAGTCATCTCACAGTTATATTCAATACTACTACACTGACTGTGTTATCTCACACTATAACTCACAATTAAATTTAATACTACCACACTGATTGTGTTACCTCACACTATAAATCACAGTTATATTCAATACTACTACACACTGCTACAGTCATCTCACACTATATCTCACAGTTATATTCAATACAACTATTTAAACACAAATCTCCTCATTATGAATTTGCTTGCCAATGGAAATTGTAGGCAGATGCTATTTATTTTCTACATGATCTACAAGGTTCCTGAAGGATGTGCTTATTTTAGGAGGAAGTCTAACAATGTAGCACTCATAAAGATGACACAAAGTTAAGAAAAGAAGTTTTACATAACGTTATTCTAGTTCATCTTCCCCACTTAACCTAAAACAATGCACATTTAAATAAAGTATTTCTAATATTTTATTTCATTTTTCAGATTTTTTTGTACTTATTTAGTTTATCAGTTATAATGAAAAACAATTTATTTACTAAGAAACTACTGAGAATAAAGTGTTTTTATTTTATTAAAATAATTTCATAAGGAATTGAACAACAAATATCGCTCTAGGATCAATCACATGAAATATCTTAACCCTCCCAGCTGGTATGAAACGAATTTTTTGTCGCCAAAGGCCCGTCCCATTTGGCAAGGACGAATATTCGTCGCCAAAGTTAGACATGTACAGTTATTGACATTTTAGGCAATTAAGGTCATAAAAATTATTTTTATTTGATAATATGTTCTGGAAGAGCATTAACTATAGTACCGGTTTACTGTTCTTACTTCGATTATTGTCTTCTTTGTTTACTGTAAAACATCGTTCTCAATGGACAGCTGAACGTGAACGTAGTACGGGTCAACCACATTGTTGTGAAACTGTAAACAAGTGCCGGGTTTTGTGTTTGAGGTTACGAATCGAATCGTATTTGTGGAAATTGTATTTTATAGTGTTTTAGTGTTGTTATTATTGTTCTTTTAACTTTCTTAAGTTATAGCTTTAGTTGTTCAGTATGGGTGAAAACTTTAGAGACTGATCAAATGATCTTAGAGAGCTCGCAGGGCGGGATCTAGTGACGCTGAGTGAAAAATGAAACTTTGTATATATTGTACATATGTAAATAAGGTAAGATTAAAATTTATTATTTTATTTTATCTGTCATACTTATATAAGTATAAATGCAGTCATGAGATTATGTTTACCCACGAACAATAATATTTATTTAGAAATCTACGCATTTTTGAAAATAGGTAAATACGCATGCTTTTTCATACAAAACACTGTAACACATATGTTTTGAGGTAAAAGTTTACAATAATTATATATTTTTGGAATCAGGACAAAATTTTGAATAAGTTATACATTTACAGTTTTTTATGTAGAGCTTATTGCTCAGCAGTTACACAATGGAATATTTACAAAAATAATGTCCAAAAAAACATTTTTCTTACGTTTTGTAAAAAAAAAAAAAACAAAAATAAGTTCCCATGGAAACAATAAGATATTGTTATTATAATGCTCTCCATATAGTTGTGAATACATTGACATATAACAGTTTATATTTCGACTAACAATTATGGAATGTGATACATTACATTGTTAAAATAGAGCCGCCATTACAGAGTGTGACACACCATTGCCAGTTCTACGTTAACCAAGAAAAGATATTTTTGTGTCTTTAAGTCTATTCTAGAAAGCATGTGTGTTAGAATTGCAAATTAGTTTATAAGTATTCAAAAACAGTCCAAGAAAACAAGCTGAATTTTGCAATTCACAAATATATTGTATTTAACTATAACTATAAAAACTCTAGATGTTCTAGAGGCATGTAAGAATCTACTTCTGTACATATGTGAACGAGTCTTGATTCGTTTAGTGCATCATACCATAATCAAACACTGGTTATAAATGCAGACAGCTCTTGTGAGGTAGCTCACTGCCGTTGCTGTTTGAGAACAAAGTGCTACCTACATTCAATGAGCTTTAACGGCTTCAAAAGGTTGCCTGAGTACAGTAAGAGTTCCTACTCTATGATACTAAGAAACAATATGAGATACTTACGATGAAACTGGAGTTATAAAGACAGGTTAGTGCTGTAACTATGAAGCAGAAAGATGATATTACTAATTACAAGAGGCTGCTTTAACAGTTTCAGAACCTAGTCAGAGTAAAGTACAAGTTCCTACTCTATGATAGTATAGGAAACAGTATGAGGCGTGTTCAGAAAGTAAGTACCGTTTAAAAAAACAAGTAAAACAATTTTTTTCAACACAATTTTATTTCTACATGACAGCCCAAACCAACTATTTTTTGACATAGTTTCCACCGATGTTCAAACACTTGTTGTAGTGGGTGATTAATCTGTCTATAACCCTCTTCGTAGAAGGTTTCACTCGCCAACGGTTGTAGCCATAACTCCACAGCAGTTTTCACTTTGTCGGTTTCAAAGCGTTTGGCCGCCTAGCTCGTGCTTCATGTGCAGCAACAAGTGGAAGTCAGATAGGCTGTAGGGCGGGTAATCGAAACTGCTTTCAACGAAATTGTCAAACCAATGTTTGAGTGTCACCAGCGGTATGGGGCCGAGCATTGTCATGGAGTAACATAATTCCCATTACTAAGCACTCCTCTCCATTTCTTTTGAAATGCCCACCTTAGTTTTTTTAAGGTTTCACAATAACTTGTCGCATTAATGGTTTCACCTCTTGGCAGAAAATCAATCAACAAAACACTTTCCCGATTCCAAAAGACAGTGCATATGATTTTCTGTGCAGACATTTGTCGTCTTGAATTTTTGTTTCTTCAGGGATTGCATGTGTCGCCTATGCACTGATTGCTGTTTGGATTCCGATGCGACATGACGGACACAAGTTTCATCGCCTGTCACAATTTTGTTTTAAAAAATCCTCACCATCATCACTGTACCGTGTGAGAAAAGCCAAAGAACTTTGGAGACTCTTGGTTTTGTGCATGTCAGTGAGCATTTTTGGAACCCATCGGAAACACAGCTTGCGATAACCTAAGTGGTCCGTAACAATTTCGTAAAAAAGAGTATATGATTTTTGGAAATCATTAGATAGCATTGTCCATAGTGAAAACGTCTGTTCTCTTGGATTTTTTCGTCAACCAGATCATCAGTGACGAGAGAAGGTAAGCTCTCATTCTCAACCGCTCTGATTCTCATCATGCACATTTGTTCGACCGCTATTGAACATTCTAACCCATTTTCTCAGCATTCCTTCACTCATCACATCTTCCCCATAAACATCCCAAAGTTGACAATAAATTTCAGCTGGTTTCATATTCCTTGCGTTCAAAAATTTTATTAAAGAACGAATCTCACAATCAGCTGGATCACTAATTGTCTTAAACATTTTAAACATTCAGAGAAAACTGAAAACACAACGTACAACAACTAAAATAGCGTGAATCGATAGCCAGTGAACAAGGACGACATGCACGAAACACCGATTGCAGCGCTACGACGACAGTAGAATGAAACGATACTTACTTTCTGAGCACGCCTCGTACTTAACCATGAAAACTGGAGCCATAAGACTGGTTAGTGCTGTAATTATGAAGCAAAAAGGATGATATTACTAATACAAGGGGCTGTCTTTAACGGCTTCAGGACCTAGCTAGAGTAAGGTACAAGTTCCTATGTTAGTGTAAGGAGTTATACGTTGGAGCTGTAACTATGAAGCAGAAAGATGATATTACTAACACAAGGGGTCATATGTTGTGTTATTATTCTACCTGGTTCATACACAGATTTAAGTACAATACGAGTATCTGATCTCATTCTGCTAGAAAATCCCTATACTCTCGATTTTAAAAAGATGCTCTCCACTGGTTTAAAAAGGAATGCCACTCTCCAAAGAAGTCCCTTGTATTTTGTACTCATAACTCACATTAAACATCTTAATCAGTGTAAGCACTACAGCATATAACCAATGCATTAAATGTGGCCATACATCCTTCAAATAGATTTTGTTAGGGCCAGTATGTTGAGTTCCTGTACATTATCAAAGCTCTGTTAAATGATGGGAAACAAATCATATGTATGACTTCTGTAATGGTCTCAGGACAAGATAAATCAAAAGTATTTATCCAAGTCTACTCAAACCGATGGAATAGTCTTTAGGACCTGAATAATGATGATATATGATTAGTAGTTGGAATACGAACTCAACACAGCTCTCACAGAAACACTTAACAATACGGAACCATGTCAACAAACTGTTTTTCATTTTACCATAAAAATATGTTTTGCAAATCATAATGAATGTTATATTTAGATATATTATATAACAGACTAAAACAGTTTTTGGTAAATTATATTATAAATTTAAATCATTCCGCTTGAAATATTTTGATTTGATGAGTTGGCCACAATGATTTGCCACTAAAATGTAATTTTTTGTTATTGTGTAAATATAAATTTTACAATGCATTTCCATAGCTAAAACAATTAGTACATAACATGTAATACATTTTTTAAGTCATTTTACAACAAACATTGTGGTGAAAGAATTATCTACCACCTAACTACCGAACCGTGGGCGGCCCTTTACTCTTAAACCAATTAGTTAAAGCTTAGATATGTAAAGAAACTTCATTGTACCTGAGTTTTCCCATCTTCAGGATCCCAGCCTAATCTCATCCAGTCGCTTACTTTGGATTTTGACCTTGTGGAATCAAATATCAAGGGCAGGAAGTTGCGTTGACTGCGTGTCGGTGATGAGTGGGCTATCACCTCTGCACCCTCGATCAGCTTTTTAAGCTTGGGCTTTGTGAGTGGCTCCACCTGTGGTTTTACCGATTTGGGTACAGATGACAGAGTCTCCGTCGAGTGGCAAAGGGAACTGTCATCATTCAAGACCGGTGAGTGAGTCCTCACCATCCACGCCAGGCTTGTACGTCCCACTCATCTTCTTCTGAGGACACATCCGAGTTCTTAGTGTCGGTCTCCATCAATCCTTCCTCTCGTTCTGATTCCGTATCCGGATGTTTCGAATAAAATGTAGCATAATTTCGTGCGGGGCGTTCGGACCTGAAATAAAAATTTAGATTTAGTTTTCTTCTATGTGTTATGAAAGAAATTTCTATTTAGTCCATAAAATCAATACATAAACATGTGAGGAAACAAATATAAATAAATTATTACTTTTGAAAAGTGTAATTAATGTATTAAGATCCATATCTAAAATATTCATTCTTATTTAATTTCCATGGATATTATATCAATAAGTGTGTAGCAAAACATGGTTAATGGCATACTACCTGAGAACTACATTTAGTTTTTAGAGAGAAAAAAGTTAGGTCTCTAATAATATGTAAACAGCATCACTTTAGTTAATTAGTAAAACTAATAATAATACAATTAATAATATATTTGAAATACCTTAAGTGTACTGTTTATATAAAAACTATGTTAATTGGCTATGGGTTGAATTCTGTTATAATTATGTTGATAATTCAATAAGAAAATGAAATGTGATGATATTAATATCAGTAAAAAACCAAACCTATGCTTTCTCTTTAAGCTTTTAAATAAACACAAAAAAGATGTTACCGTGGTGTAAATGAAGTCTCATCTGGAAACAGTTTCCGGGCGGGCTCACTCTGACGTCTGGTGTGACTGTCGAACCCACTGGACTTGTGGAAGGGGAAGTTCTCGTTGATAACGTCCTCCTCAGCTGGGATCTGCATGGAGCCAGAGCGGTTGATGAGGGAGGAGTGCGAAGGGGACTTACAGGAGGAGGGGGGGAGTGAGAGATTCAGGTCACTCTGAGATCCCACCATCTCGCCAGCTGAGGCTTACGTCCATTACATAGTCTCCATCCACATCCTGTAAATGAAGTGTGAACTTACTTACTTTGCAAGGATATAAAGTAATGTGACAACTGTGCCGAAGGCACAACAGTTAGTTATCAGGTGGTCAGATAGACATAGTTGTCTTGCATGATAGAGGGCGCTACTGACGCCGGTTATCAAAGGTCGGGGGAGTCGCTCAAAAAAGACAAGCGCAGTTGTTCCGGTGGCTCCGTGGCTGTATGGGTGAGATCTTTCCAATAATTCTTAGGACTTAATTTGGTTAATTTTAGGGGAATTATACTATGGTGCTTTTTTACAGAACATGCTATTACCATTTTATAAATGTGGTGCACCTTAGTTGCTGTCTGAATAGGATCACGATAGTTTTAAACCGGGGGGATTTAGATTGAATTAAATTATATTTTCTAAAACTAAAAACATCTGTCAAAGCTGGCTGTCTCTGCACCTTGAGGGGGTGTCCACCTCGACCTCGGGCTCCTAAAGCTTAAATTAGTTGGTGAATTGCAAATTGGCGCGGTCAAATTATTATTTATTAACCGAGACAAGAATCAATTTTTCGTTCACGCACTGCAACGTGCTTAGAAACGTTTGCAGATTGGTAGCAGAGCGATAACCTCAAGGTGTGGATCAGTCTGTGATAGATTTTTGTTTTAAAAATTAAATAAGGTAAATTAATATTATTTTGCATTATCATTTAATTCATTGTAATGTTCTAAATTCACTAGTATAGGATGGCAAGCCTCGTGGGTTCATGCAGGAGGAAACGGGTTCAATCGGCAGACCTGATCGGGCATGAAATTAGTGATTAGCCTGTTAGTTATCATGAATTAGAAAGTAATTTGGTCTGTTCCGTTTGTACGTCTTTCCGGTATCCTTAGCGTTTAAACAAAAGATTGAATTGGCCGATTTGGGTATTTATAATGTAAAGTTCATTAAATAAAGCGTGTTCATTAATAACTAAAACAAAGAAATGGGATCATAGCATGTTGCATAGTATTCGAATTGTACCTGGATTATTGAATCGAATAAGTTGGAAAATTTATTAATTTATAAGTCTAAATTGGAGCATGTTATTTTTTATGTTAGATGGAAAATATTTAATATTATTAAACGGGAGAGAGAAATGGTTTAGGAAGGGAAAACATTACCATGAAGGAAAATTTAGCATGTCATACTCGATTTCAACATAAATAATTGTTATTTAAAATTCTGTTAAATAAGATATTATTAAGATATTAATTAGAAGGATTATATACAGGAATTTTTTTTATTTTGAATATTAGTTTAAGAGGTACAATAGTACAATATTCTCACTTTATATTTTCATTACTTGAGAGGTCCACCTAATATTTATTGTTCGCAGTCAAACTTAAAGTCTTAAATAGTAACTTATTAACCGCTAGGGTAAAGTTAATTATAAAAGTAACATTATTACTTGATTTCAGTAATTAATTGGGTACTCTTAAAATTAAAGACTTATTGGTTGGAAATGTAGTGTTATTAGAGGGTGTTGGTTAAAAAGTCAATTCATTAAAATTCTAACTTACATTATGGCTCATACCATACAGAAATTGTTTTAATACATTGTATATATTGTATTAAATTTTTAGAATATATATCTTATAAATTATATTGGTGAGTAATAACATGAATTTTCCTCTTCTAAATTAAATTTCATGTGTTACAAATAGGTACATGGAACTACTGCAGTGTTTAATACATAGGGTGTAATTAAAGGTTCACATATAAATACATGTGTAAGGAATAAATAAATAACGAAACTATCAACCGAGGAAAAGGGCTGTGACCTCAAACCTTATCACTAGAGCTCAGCTGATTGACTGATAACACAGTCCCTTGGTTAGTGATAGTGAACTAGGGTATTCATTCACAAAATACAACATATTATATTAGATGCTTAGCATACACGTGTTAACAATTATTGTAAGAAATTCATAAATATTAAAATCACCAATTTTAATTTAATAGTAATTAACAGTAACTTGGTCAATAACCGGAACTTAATTAGTAATTAATCTTAAGTTCTAAAACAGCATTAATAAATACCATAAGAAAGTTTTTATAGTTTGTGTAATTTTTATTGCGTTTGTTTTGAAGTGAGTATCATATGACCCGGATAAGATGTTTCGCTTAAATAAAATAAAGGTCCTCTATAAAACAATTTTTTGAACAAACAATTCTAGGTGTCCATAAATCTTTACTGTACATACTGGATTTTATTGTAATAGTTGGCACCAGTTATAAACTACGTATAATTAAATCTTACACTAATTTTCAAACTTTACCTTGAATACCATACTATATTATATAAAAAAATAATGAATGTGTTTTTACTTGGCGACTCTCACTTAAAACGGCTTATGAATTTCCCACATTCCTTAGAAATTAATATCTGTCCTATTATTACCATGGGAGGTTTCACAGTTTCTAATCTTAAAAAAAACATTAAGATAAATCAAACAATAATTCCGAATAATCAAGTTATTTTAGTTTCAATAGGCACAAACGATATTCTGCAAAACAAAGCTATGCAACAGTTAAGAGATCAATACCGATCGCTTATCAGGCCTAATAAGAATTAAATATAGTCCGTCTAAAATCCTCTTAATGAAAGTGCCTTTATCCCCTAGAATTAAATCTGATAGTTTGCACCTGAACGCAATTAACAGTTTCAACTCATACTTGTCCACATTCAAAAGTCATGAAATACGATTAGTCGACATTAATCCTGTGGTAACTCAGGGCTATACTAGGGGGACAGGCAACCTAAAATATTTTGAATTGCAATATTTTAATGGGAAACCAGATTTGTTACATTTGAATGGGCAGGGATACGCGGTTCTTTTTCAAATAATTAGGGAGGCCTTAGAGAGTTAAACAAAATGTCACATACAACTTTGCCCGGTAGAATCGTCCTGTATTGAGCTCAGGGGTAGGCCATCCGCAACTATCATATTATTGATATTGCTATTTGATCTATAGTATTACTTGTTTTGGTAATCTGTGTGCTTTGGTATTAATATGTCGTCTGACGAAGATATCCAAATTTCGGATGAAAGTCTGAATTGGATTTACAAACTTGATAGGGATCAACTCAAGATACAGTGTGACAAATTCAAATTAGCTAGTGGGACGGTCCGGCAGATGAGGGCTGCGCTATCGGATTTTGTAAAATCACAAAAGAAAATTGATTCGGAGTGGGTTCCGTCTAGTAGCCGAATCAATGACGGTAGGGGACTTAACTTAATATCTGGAAACAATTTCGAAGATGAACGGTCTGATGTTACCAAAGTAAATGTGGACGTAAACGAGCGGGAAACCCCAGGTAGTATTAAAAATAACGGTCTTACAGAAAATCAAAATGTTGATAAGGAATCGAATCAACAGAAACCCTCGGTTAATGGTATTGCAGTGCCAACAAAATCATCCAACGCCCGCGTTAGAAGACCCAATGTCTTTGATTCTTCAGCTGCAACAATCAACAATGGAAGTTATAAAGCAGACAGCTGACAGTTTTAATAGGAACCTAGCTACGGCATTAAATCCTCCACCGTATAGTCAGGATGGTTCAAGTTCAGTTTTGAGGGATGTTGTTGCCCGCCCTTACCTTATATAATTCCGGTGGAGATCCGCATAAAATACTTAAATTTCTTTCGCAAATCTTCCAAATCTTTAATTTGAAGATAACTTCAGATCAAAGCGTAATTTTGAATATTTTACCCAAAACTGAAGGGCGTCTGCGAAACATTTTTCACGAAGCGGTAACTCAAAAATTAGACTGGCCACAGCTTAGAAAATTAATCATAAGAGCATTCTTCCCTGGAAGATTTACTTCGGGAGGCAATAAGTCGGCATGTGTACAGGACTCAACGCCAACAAGAGCGGTTTACCGATTTTGTTAGATGATATCCGAGCTATGTGTGCTATCTTAACTCCGGAAGCCGAGGATCATGATATTTTTTGAAATAATAATGGGAGCAATTTTGCCTGATACACGAGCTTGTTTTGCGGGACTGCCTACTCCGTCACACCTACAGAATTTGATAGAAATGGGTTCCACTATCGATGGTATTAGGGAATTTAATGTTCAGCAAAACCCCTACTACTCGGTCCTAATGCAAACTACACCTTGTACCCGTATAGAAAATGTAGTGAGTCATATAACTCAAAACTGGCCTCGGGACAGTAGATATGGTAATCTTTTCGGGCCGTAATGGTAGCGTCCGGGTAACAGGGGATGGTTTACAACACAGACGGGGGGCGGATAATAACGCCGGACCCAGTGATACAGGAACAAGTTGGCCCAGTAACTCGGGTCGCCCAAATCATGTGGTTGCAGAGGTAAATAATAGCACGAGAAGAACTTACTCGCACACCAATCCTACACGAAGAGAGATTGCAGGCACTCCGGTGGGTCAGCAAGCAACACACAGGGAGTACTCGGAAGGAACACGGTAATCATCATGGTGATAGGCGAGGACCTTGGACGTGGTCGTGGAGGCAATACTGGTGGAAGTTCCTCATAATTATCGGGGAAAATAATAATTTAAACAACTCAAGGGGACGTTGGTAGGCAGGCCTCTAACGCCCCCTTTAAAAGCTTTGTCCGTGGTAAGACCTGCCAATGCCTTTAAAACTGGAGGTTCCCAAGTCAGACTTGATGTATATTCCAATGCAATTTGGGAGAGTTACCTTATTCGGTCTCCTTGACACAGGTTCATCTAGAACCATAATAAGTGCCAGTGCGCTAAAACAGTTGAGCAACGAAAAGGGTGTTCTGAAAGGAATAAAGCCCACAGATTGTACCGGTATCGTCGCAAATGGCCAGCCGATAAATTTCATAGATGAGAGGGATATTCATTTCAAAATAAATTACTGTTCATAGGACCTTTCCTTTTTTAGTAGCCGAAGAATTGCCTGTTTCAAATTATTTTTAGGGGTTTTAACTTTATGCAGCTTCGGGTATGAATTATAAACACGGTAAGGAAAACAGTGACATTTAATTTTAATACCTCATTGGTTTTAGCAAATTTGGAAGCCAAGGTCGTGGACAATTCGAACCCTAAAGGACCAAGTTTTGGTGAATCTCTTAATCAGTCTCAGATAAATGAATTGAAACATATAATCAGTAGCTACCCAAATACGATTACCAAGACACTAGGAAGGACAAAAATTAATTGAGTACAACATTAGAGTAACGTCAAATCAGTTGGTAAGGACTAGACCCTATCAGTATGCGCCTCCGAAGCAAATGTTGGTAGAAAAAACACGTAAAATCGTTTACTTGAACAGGGTGTAATTAGGACCATCAAATTCACCATACAGCAGTTCCAGCTTTTTTAGTTCCAAAAAAGAACGGTTCGCAAAGATTAGTAGTAAATTACCGGGGAAATTAACAAAATAATTGAATTAGAATCAACAACCTATGCCTACTATTGAAAGCGCCTTCCAGTACCTCGGAAAATCTTCTTTGGTATTCTTACCATGGATTTTAGTGAACGCATATAATCAGATTCCCTTACAGGAGGCTTCAAAAAAATATATCGGCCTTTTCGTGACAAGTACGGGACAGTTTGAAATGGAATTATGTTCCTTTCGGTTTAGCATCGGGGAGCATGGTTTCTGGCGAATTATATTAAATAAGGTGGCTTGGCGACTTAAAGTTTCAGTTTGTGTTCACATATTTTGACGATATTTTAATCTACAGTGATACATTTGAGGATCATTTAAAAGCACATAAAAACTGGTTTTGGATCGTTTGCGAGAGGCGGGACTCACTGTTAGCCCAGACCAAAATGGTATTGGCCACTCAAAAAATTGAATTTTTGGGACACGTTTTTCAGCCAAATAAAGTTTCCATTAGTAATGAAAGAATTGAGCCCATAGAAAACTAACCCAGAACCCAAAAATTTAAAGCAATTAACAATTTAAGTAATTTCTTAGGTATGTGCTCCTTTTTATGCAAGATACATTAAAGATTTTTCTAGCATCGCTCGCTCACCCATTAAATGAATTGAAGAAAAAAGGGGTTAACTTTGTTTGGGGTCCACAGCAAAAAGTAGCTTTTTAAACACATTGAAACAGCGATTAACATCTGGGCAGTGTTGAGACTACCTAATTTTGACATAATACCGTTTACGCTGCAAACCAGACGCATCAGGTTCAGCCCTAGGAGCCGTATTGTCTCAGCGTATTGAGGGTAGTTTGGCCCCAATAGCATTTGCAAGCCGACCACTAAATCAACATGAGCGACATTATAGTACCTTTGAATTAGAAGCTCTCGCGGTAGTATTTGCCCTTAACAAATTTTCGACCTTATCTAGAACATTCGGAATTCGATCTTTATACAGACAATAGTGCACTCAGCTGGTTATTAAATCATCCTAGACAAATTGGCAAAATTGCACGATGGGTTACATTTCATAAATGCATTTAAATTTACGGTGCAATCACATTAAAGGCAAGGACAATGTTGTGGCGGATTGCTTATCAAGAATATTTGAACATAAAAAATGATGAACAGATAATTCCATCTACTTCAAAAGAGCAATCACCTCATTTCGGTATTTTTCTTTTGTATGTGGATACCCGAAGCATTTAAGGATGTTAAGGGAGCATCAAAGGGACGGACTTAAACATTTAATAGCATAATTCGGCAGGTTCAAAGTCGTACGCCGCCACCCTAATTATTTTCTTCGTGACGGAATGTTAATGTTATCGAGCACCTAATCATACACGACCCTCGTATTGTAATAATTCCGGAAAATAAAGAATTGATTCCAATGCTATTTAAAAGTATATCACTGCTCGCCAACGTCTGCTCATTTGGGGGATTTTCAAAAACATGGTCTAGAGTATCCAAATATTTTCATGTGGGATCAGCTGCGTCAGGCGTATAACTGGGTATGGTGAAGTCCTTGCGTGGAATGTCAGCGTTGTAAACAGGCTCAAAACACGCGTGTGGGTCATCTTGCGTCCGAAGTCTACTCAGTACCTTTTGAACGTATATTTATCGATTTCATAGGACCACTCCCACGTTCAAAAAGAGGGAACAAATGGCTTTTAAAACGGTGGTAGATGGCTTTTCCAAATATTTGTATAATGCTTCCCGCAAGAAAAACTGTACTGCTAAGACAGCCGTCAGCTTAAATGGAAAAGGGAGTTTTCACGTACTTTGGATTCCCAAAATCGATTGTTTCCGATCATGGTAGTTGTTTTAGGTCAGGAAATGTTCCAGGGCATGTGCCGATCACTCGGGATTAACAGCACGTACGAACAACGGTTTATTATCCGCAGCCATCACATGCCGAGAGAGATTAACAAAAAATATTAAGGTAGCTCTCCGGGTTTTTCATCAAAAGGACCATTCAGAATGGGACCGTAATTTACATTTATTTCAAATCGCGTTTAACTCTGCTGATACATGCTAGCACTGGATTTTCACCTGCCAAACTGTTTTTGGGATACAGCATTAGAAATCACTTGGAGAATATTTGGAATTTAGATGATTTGCTGCAGTTAGATAATAATCAAAAACTAATATCGAGGCGCGTTGGGCCCAGGCTTTTGAAAACCTTAAAATTGCTCATCAAAAGATAGCCTTAAGGTACAGTATCAACAGGAAACCTGCGGCCCTTCAAAGGTTGGTGATTATTGGTAATGTACCGGTTAATCAATATTAGTCAGGCAGCGAAGAACATATCGGATCGCTAAACTAAAACCCGTTATGGTCCCGGCCCCTTATTATTACACGTTTCACGTCTCCTGGTGACAGTTTCCCTAAGCGACCCTAAAAGTAAGAAATTCGTGAGAAATGCCCATTATCTCGCAATTAAAGCCATTTTTCAGGTAAAAATTTAAATAAATCGGAAAGTTAATACTATAAATAACCAGTTAAGCCGTTGAGAGGCGGGGATGGTCCCCTCAAGGTGCCAAAGAGAGACTTTGTGATACTATATATTAAGAATACACTTACATTTGAAAATATACATCTACTACAGATCGTCCCTCAATGCGGGAGGCTTTTTTCGACGCAGTTGTTCACTAAGATCTGGGCGGGTTTGCGAAGCCTTGATCACTTCTGCGTTTTGATGCTGACTGCGTTGAGAGATGGTTGGAAACACACACACACATATACGAGGGAGGGTTATCCAAATCGGGCTCTATCCTTTTTTTTATGTGGAAGAAAAGAGCATATGCTACCAAATAATTTTTGTTTTATTATTTTACATTTCAAACAGGATGGTTGGATCGAGGAGATCCCTAGCGCACCCCTCATAACACTGACATTCATTACACAAACAAATATTCACATTAATATTAGTTTCAGAATCGAATTTTTACTACGGAAGTGATAGGAAAAGTAGAATGTTGTGATATGGAATCTGTCTTGTATTATTTCATATAGAAATATAAATAAAATGAGAGTTGTATACAAATATGATAGATCAATAATGAAAGAGTGTTAGGTGGGTGAGTTGTCATAGAGCATCGCCAATAAGTTCGGACATGTGCCGTTCGACACCGATTCAGATTTTTCACAAACTTCTACGTAAGGAGTTTGCAAAATGGAGCGGAGATGGGGAAAACCTTTTCTACAGTAACTTGGGAAATTGTAACGTGAATGTTAACATTCACTTCGTTAGTGTAAGTAGGTTAATTTTAATGGTCGTTTGGTTTTGGTGTAGGGTCTTTTTAGTTTCTCCTCATTTTCTAAGCAGGGCACGTCTTTAGGGAATGGAGTACGTTTTCCTCACCATCAATATTTTTGTGACTGGGAATTGTTTTTACGATGACCGCTTGGGGTGAGAGGAGGGCGCTCCCTTTCCCTCCTACGAGTATAGGTTAGTGGCACCCACTGATCGTGTGACCAGTCAGAGTCTCATTTGGAACAGTAAAAAAAAAAAAATATGAAACAACATAATTACTCACAAAACTGCCAACCTTTTAAAATCCTACCTTTTCCTATTTGAGATAGAGTGACATCTTCCAGCTGATAAGTTAGAACCAGAGTAAATATATAAATACAGTCAACATTGATCTAATTATTAAGATATTTATTGACTTGAATATAAGGGATAGGATAATAATCATCTCGAGGAGTAGGAGGAGTTGAAATGAGCTCAATAAGTAGCCGTCACATCATGAGGGTTAAGAGGATATGCAGAATAAAAAAAAAAAAAAAAAAAAAAAAAAAAATAAAAAGCTACACTTATTTTTTTCAATGTTGAAGGCTTAAAGGTTACCTTCCTCCTTATCTCATCCTTTTCGATGTTTTCATTTACATAACACAAACTCACACGAGGTTCCAAAGGGACAAACCAATGACTGATTGTCTATACGGTGGTAGGGCGCAAAGGGGGGAAACAGATTTTGCATAAAGGCAGGGATGCATGTATGCCTTGTTCCAAGGTTATCGAGAAACTCACAATAATTAATTGTGAGTAGATTAGGTTTGGTGTCGGTGGTGAGGAAATGGGGGAACTAGAAATTCTATAGCAATCCATTTATCCAGTAAGCTAGGTTAGGAAGACGTGCCTCAATGTGTGACGTACAATGTTGGTGTTGGAGACATTATATACATTAAAAAAAAAAAACTTTGGGGAAGGGGGAGAGGATGTGCCGAAGGCACAACAGTTAGTTATCAGGTGGTCAGATAGGACATAGTTGTCTTGCATGATAGAGGGCGCTACTGACGCCGGTTATCAAAGGTCGGGGGAGTCGCTCAAAAGACAAGCGCATTTGTTTCGGTGGGCTCCGTGGCTGTATGGGTGAGATCTTTCCCAATAATTCTTAGGACTTAATTTGGTTAATTTTAGGGGAATTATACTATGGTGCTTTTTTACAGAACATGCTATACCATTTATAAATATGGTGCACCTTAGTTGCTGTCTGAATAGGATCACGATAGTTTTAAACCGGGGGGATTAGATTGAATTAAATTATATTTTCTAAACTAAAACATCTGTCAAAGCTGGCTGTCTCTGCACCTTGAGGGGTGTCCCACCTCGACCTCGGGCTCCTAAAGCTTAAATTAGTTGGTGAATTGCAAATTGGCGCGGTCAAATTATTTATTAACCGAGACAAGAATCAATTTTTCGTTCACGCACGTGCTTAGAAACGTTGCACAACACACATTATTCGTGTCACAGTGAAGGTGTTAAAACGTATTTTGTACCTAAAGATGTATTATAATTTAACACGTTGACTG